>NC_051186.1:90941487-91241487 GCF_013339695.2 Rhipicephalus sanguineus
CCGTGAACACGGATCCATTCGGACTTTTCTAATGCGCAGGCCAAGCCATGTTTTACCGCATTATGTTCAACAGTGCTGATGGCATCTTGCAGAGTACTGTCTTTCTGGCTTAACTGATGATACTTAATGATGATAGCTGATGATGATATTTAAGCATAATCAGCTTCAAAATTATCAACAAAGTGAGCAGCTGCTTGGTTTGCGTGTTGCCGCACGGACACTTAGATGGCCCTTCGGATATTTACGAAAGGAGGAATTAGGACATAATGGGCACTTAACAAATGTACTTGCAGTAGACAATCTAGGATAGTTTGAAACCACCAATGTTACGGGGACAGTCGTTCGTTTCCTAGCGGCCCGGTTGAGGAATGCACCGAGAACCGAAGACACGCTAGCAGTTGAGAAGGCTATGCTGACGGGGCCCGATTACGCTATAGCGTTCTACTCTTGAAGGCAGAGCTCAAGCGTCCGACAAGATTTTTGTCGTGTGACATACAATCCAGCACACAACATATCATTCCTTTGTTTACGGAAATTTTAAGAAATTAGTAGAGGACCACACTACAGAGAAGCTCGCGTAAAAACGTGGAAGCAACCACGTATTGGCAGTGTTGTACGGAACGGCGTTCCAAGAAACGACGTTTCAGGAACTACATCCTTTTCGGAGGAACGGAGGAACGCCGCCGTTCCATTGAGAATCGGTGGAACTATATCACAGTAACTCGTTACGTTTACATAGGAACGGCAGAGGGAACGGCATTCCTTCTGCAAAAGTTGTTTGGCACTGAAGAGGCGCGCGCACGCACGCAGCACATTAGAACAGGTCTGATGGGCGGCCATGTGAGGCGCAAGCACCTACAGCTCCCATCTCACTTGACTGGCAGGGAGACCGACCACGTGCGTGAGGAACAGCTGATATTTTCAAACACGTGTGTTTTATGCCGGGGTCCACCAAGACTTTCATGACATATTTCTGTCGCGGAAATACGTCAGCAAAATGAACGCCATCACATGGCAAAGAAAAAAAAACTACAGGAATAAAGCTCCATTGACAGGAGGCGAAATCATGACCTCTCGGTCCGTGACGATGGCTGGCGGGCCTTTCGCCCACTGAGCCACCGCCAAGCCAAACACGCCTTTTGTCTTTCAGACTTTCCTCTCGCAGTGCTATTCGATGGATGGATGGATGGATGGATGGATGGATGGATGGATGGATGGATGGATGGATGGATGGATGGATGCTATGAGCGTCCCCTTTATAAGGGGACGGTGACATGTGTGCCACCAGGCTCGAAAAAAAATTGGCCGCGTTTCTGCGTGCTTCGCTGCAAATGTCGTTGAAAGACGATAGTCTTCTGCCGGCCGTTTCTGTGCCGTCTCAGCGCAGCCTAAAAAAACACTAGCATTTTCGGCGCAGCCTAAAAAACACTAGGGTCTTTAGAATTACGTATCAATGGATTTTCTGACAAAGGGACACACCACCTAATACTTACGTATTGATGTTGCGCCTCAGATATGCGTAGTATTTGCTTTTTGATCGACAATGTTCACAGGTATGAACGCAGCTACCACTTCAAGATGGATGGGCGTTCAGCAAGTGCTTCAACTTTGTCCGGGTGGCTGAATCGTGTGACAGACAGACAGGCAGACCAAAATTTCTGCGTTTAAGCTCCCCAAGAAACGCTATCATCATTAAAAGCACACCGTTGCTACGAGCGTCCCTTCTGTGCGTTTCCAATAGAATTCTAATTTCTTCAACGCTTTAACACACTGCGAGTTGGCGCAATTAGCCCAAGCCTCGCTCATAGTCTACGTCCATATCGAAAAATAGCTCTCCGATGCTTGCCTGGCTGTCGCACCGCGTTACCCGCTCACCCTGTGATAATTACCGGCCATCCTAGACGGAAGACGCAGCGCGCGCAGCGTTTCTCTTCTTTGAAGAAGTGCAGATTGAGTATAGTGTTCATTTTGTGCTTGCTGATGTCATCTTTGCGCGGGATTCATCATATGCGGTGTCTACATAATACGTTAAGAACTTCTGCTACCGCAAGGGTTAAATCATGATCATGGGCGTCAGTTGTCGATACGGAGATGTGCCACTAGGCGTAAGTGTGAGTTCCTCCACATCAAGCGGTGCCACATCTACCAAACAACAGTACACATTGTACAAAATCTCACATACCCATGCACCATAAAAAAATCATCTACTTCTGAGACAACACGTTTTACTTTCCTGTTATGCCTATTCCTATGATGGAAGGGTCAGCCATCTTTTTTTATTTTGGTCGGAGCCAGTCTGACAGCAATCAAAGTCCGTCCTGGAGTGTAGACACACTTTGGAGAACTTTTACTTGGCAATCGAGAATCATCGAACCCCATTGTAAGGCCGCCGCTAGGAAAGGGTTCTGGTGTTGGTAACAACTTGGTCCATAATTGGTCCATAATTTTTATTATGGCTCAATGCAAGAGCCGCCGCACGGATGACGTCTGTTATGGAATAAACGACGCGCGCGCATCCAGCGCTACGTTACTGTTGCGCCCGGTGAGCCTGCCCTCACCCCTACGAATTCGTTTGGCTTTGTTCCTACTTGTGTATAACACGGCAGTGCCCTCAAGCGCTTGATGGAGTGGTTATTCAACATTGCCAACGAAGTGCTGACGAGAAAACAGGTTCGTTGGTCGGATACCATCATCATCATGATAATGGTCATCATCAGCCTGACTACGCCCAGTGCTTGGCGAGGTCCTCTCCCGCGTTCCGCCAGTCAACCCGGTCCTGTGCTTGCTGCTGCAATGTTATACACGCAAACTTCTTAATGTCACCTGCCCACCTAACGTCCTATTTTCCCCTCGCGAGCTTGCCTTCTCTTGGAATCCAGTCATTCACTCCTAATGACCAGCGGTTATACGCGCTACATGCTCTGCCCATGTCGATTTCGTATTCTTGATTTCGACTAAGATGTCGTTAGCACCCCTTTGTTCCCTGGCCTATTCTGCTCTCTTCTTGTCCCTTTAGTTGACACCTATAATTGCCCTCTCCATTGTCGCTGCGTAGTCCTCAATCTAAGTTGAACCCTTAATTAAGCCTCCAGGTTCCTGCTTCGTAGGTGAGTACTGGTGGGATGCAGCTGTTATATACCTTTCTCTTTTGGGATAGTGGTAAACTGTCAATCATGATTTGAGAATGCTTGCAAATGTGCTCCATCCCATTCTTATTCTTCTAGTTATTTCATTCTCATGGTTTGGTTGCGCGGTCACCCTACCTGTCCTAGGACGTGTCTTGCTATTTCCGGTGCCTTGCTACCCATTGTAAAGCGTTCTTCTCTTCCGAGGCTGTTGGACATTAGATTACTTTTCTGCATACTCATTTTCAGACCAACCATTCTGTTTTCCTTGTCCAATATAGTAATCATCAGTTGCAGTTCGTCCCCTCGGTTACTCATACACACATGGAAATGAACTTCTTGCTGAGTGCAATCAAGGGACCTTTCTAAGCTGCGAATATGCATCGTGGACTATATTTTCTACTCATGCTGCAATATTAAATCAGCACTCATTACACGCCTATGTATTCTTCTTTTAGATGCTGTTTCCCGTGCAAGAAAGTTAATTATGTTGGTGCATGTGTGGAAATTTCAACTTGAATATCTGAAACGCACTATTTTGACTACGTATTTCAAGGATGATGTAGAAAGTGCCCCATGTGTTGCACTTCTTATAGACGAGCACGAAAGTTGCAGTTAGGCACGTCTGTAGTATGGCCGGTGGTCTCTACAAAATTCGTCTAAGAGCCCTTCATTAGATTCATTTTATCCATATATGTATGACATGCCGCCCATCGATTCCACGAAAGATCAAAAAACGGTGTATACTTGATGTTTCCGATTTTCCTAATTAGTTTGTGTGTTGTGCACATATGACTGCACACCACGAAACCGCAGTTCATTTTCAAATAACAAAAATTTTCAACACAGGAAAATGCTGCAAGCGTCGCCGGTTGACGACGACTATTTTACGAAGAATGAGTTTTCGTACATTCGCAACCATGCTGGTAGTAACTGAGACTATATATTACAAATATCTTTCTTTTTAGCGGAAGTAGAAGTAAAGAGGAAATAGCTCTTATCATTTCATGGAATTCTGCGCAAATTATGTATTTTTAAAAATTCACGAAAAATGCTGCGTTTTTGAAAATCAGTCATATTTGGGAGGCTATGGATACTTCTGTGAACATCTTTGCTTGTTCGTATTTGGAGTGTGAATAGGCCTTTATGTGCTTAATCAACCTCTGCATTTGTATTTCTCTAATAATTTTTCAAAGTAGAAAATTTTCATGCTCGAAACACCAAAAAGACAAAAGTGCAAAAGTGTTGACTGGGGGATGTCTAACACTGGCGTGATTCGCAAATTACGCAAGTGCATTTATTTGGAACGATATTTTTCTTAACAAAACAGTTCCCACTTTCCAACACTAGATCATTACTGTTGTTTAGCGAATGTTTAGCGAAATGTAACTGCAACGAGTACCTTTCGCTATAAATGAACCTGCAACGGGAACTCGTTCCAAGATTGGGAAGGAACGAGCTTTCGTTCCTGCTTTAGAGAAACGTGTACAACACAGCTATATGTCCACAAAACGGTGTTACAGCTACCCGTTTCCGTACAGCCTTGTCCTTGTTGATGTTCCCGCATTTTCACACGTTTAATGGGACAGTGTTTTTTATTAAAAGAGAAATAGAGGGCATTCATGTGCATTCCTGAGCATTTAGCAATGTAACGAGATCTTACGTAAATTTGTGTCATTACGTTACCTGTCTCGCTCACGTTCATTGCATTGTAGAGCCTCTTGTCGCGAGTAGGTTCCTCTACATAGAATTCTCCGTGCATTTGCTTGGCGTACCTGTTTGGGCATTACGATTGTTAGTGTTTGCGAAATTTCAACACATCTCTTGGGTACTTACGACGTTCCATTCCACCTATAGTGCCTCATGAAATCTGTATACGTACTGGCTGTCTGATTCACCCAATCAAACATACACGTTTTGTTTGTTGGTACTGTAGTGTTAACAGTCCATATTAAAGTGCGGTTGGTGTAAAACTGGAAGGGAATTTAAAGTACGTTGTAAGTTTCGATAGGTAGGTTATGTCCTCCAAGCAAAACACACACAATATTTACTCGTTATTTCTTGCGTATATGAAAGAAACACAACTAGTGGGATTGAAATATGCCTCGTTTGATTTAGAGCGTAGACCTCGACAGATCGAAGCGCGGGGGCCTGAATATAGACTCGGCCTCATTAGGAAAATTTATTTACTTTTATACGCTCCTTTCTTCGCAACAATGACCATGTTACATATTGGGAAGACGGACAGTGTTCTCGTTCAGTCGGTATACAAAACATTACGCCTTTAAAACGAATGGATGGATGACCGCTCGGAACCTTGTTTACGAACTTTTGGAACTTTTCGCTAGTTTCCAGACAGCCGGAAAAACGACGACAGCCTAGATACCCTTGGCACTACAGCCTTCGGAAAGTCACTGGGTTTCACAGGAATTTTTTCTTACGACGCCGTCAAATCTATGTTCCAGCTGATTTTCATTCCTGCGAGACGAACGCAAAAGTCGCGTATGTAAGGAAGGTCATGTTGATTTGTAGTAGCGACGGAAGTCGAAGATCGGTAATCACCAAAAAGGAAACAATCGTCCATGTCCTGGTTCGGTACCAACGAGAGAATTGAATGCCAACTGCTGGATTGCGAGACGAATAGCACCGAACCGAAACACGTTTTCGAAATTATCGTAGGCGACTTCGAACATCTTCCCCATGACGTTGCGCAGCAAGCACTTAGACAAGTTGCGAAGAGAGAGCGGTTAAAGAGGACACGCGCTGATCAGCGCTTGTGCTCGTTCGTAACTACCTCTTCGTCCTTTGTCTAAGTGTATGCTATTACGCATCATGTATCAATTGACACCAACAAGCCTGGTAGCATACATTTCTGCAGTTTTAAAGACGATAGTCTTTCTTGGGGAGCTTAAACGCAGAAATTTTGGTCTGTCTTTCTGTCTGTCTGCCTTTCTGTTTGTCGGCATGTCCCTCGATTCAGCCACTCGGCCAAAGTTGAACCACTTGCCCAAGGGCCAGCCATCGTGAACGGCTGACTAGGTTCATACTTGTGTACATTGTTGATCAAAAAGCAAACATTACGCATATCTGAGGCGCAACATCACTAGGTAAGTGTTAGGTGGTGCGTTCCTTTAATAGGAAATGCATATATACGTAATTCTAGAGACCCTAGTTTCTTAAGCTGCGCTGAAAATGCGACTGCGCCGAAACTTGGCTTCCTCCGTGCCCTCTGCACGAGCTCATTGTTGTGTTTCGGTTTCGGTTCAGTATTGCACTGTACGAATGCCATGGGGCGCCGCTCTGGCATTCCTGCTTTACGCAGGCGACGTGAATATAAAAGAGTGTGTGGTGAGTACTCGTTGAGTGCGGACGTTTCTTCTGCTTCGGCGCTTCGCGCCAAACCGCGTGTTCGGGCTGGCTGGCGTCCCCGCCGGTTGCCTTGGTCACCGCCGGTCTTCGCCTGCTGCTGCGCCGGGACTGCCAGCCCGCAACACAGCATTCACGTTTCCCGACGTATTGCCAGATGACGTTCATATCTCACGCAGCGCCTCTTCTATCGTCTTTAGACGACATTTGCAGCGAAGCACGCAGATACGCGGCCAATTTTTCCTGTGGGCCTCTGTAGATGGATGGTGACAGGTGGGTAGTGGGGTTATACGAGTGATCCGTCACGTCGTATTGCCCGGCCAGCACATCAGTTTGGAACATTGTGAGTTGAGTGTACTCCGAAAGTATCTCGTGGCCAGATGAGGTCAGCTTGCGTGTCAGTCCACGTACGCGCGAGGTCTCACGTTATCATCTACGATCGCGAAGATGCACATCACATTGGAAGTGGCTGTGGACGTCGACCCCAATATGGCCACCCATCGGTGTCGGCACCTGACTCCAATACCTAGTCCATTTAACAACATTCGTATGAGGCGATAATGATGTGCATATTATGGTCAGGTTACGTGGACTTGCCAAATCTGCAATCTCGAGCAGTGATAGGATCGATAGACTATTTGGCTCCATTATCAATGACGTTTTCCATTCTCTACTCTCTTTCTCGAACAGGGCGCATTCGACTAGTTGGCTCAATCGTCCATGCAACGCAGGTACCAGCACCATTGCTGCAGTGGGTATGTAGAATATATACGGGATTTGAAGGTGAATGCTTGCCTCGAGGCTAATGGTCAGCGCCTTCAATTAGCTGCCTACTTTTCCGTCCACTCACGAGATTCATCGTTATTGTTGCGAGACTATGGCATTGGAAATAGGTAGCTGTATCGAAAACAGGTAGCCGCATATGTTGTCGGAGAGTATATTTAGTGGGTTTCGTGGTACGCATAGTACCACGAAACCAGTAAGGTAGTGGTACCATGCGCACCACTGCTGGAGGTGCTTCACGGCGAATTCGCACCAAACATGTATTTCAGTCTAGCTTCATGGCTCCTGTGCGATCAATCAAAACATCCCCTGCAGGAGCAGCGACGAGTATCTCTGCTTAAAGAAGCTGCTGAAGCCTGCTGTGCTGCGGTCCCTTAATGGAGCAAAGAACTATGCAGTCGATGTTCTCTTAGGCCTGTGATGACAAACCATCGTTATTCGTATATCTCGCTTTACTTAGCGCTTTTCCGCCCTTAACGTGCAGTATTCAAAAACCAATCTCAGTTGCCTTTTGCCCTGTTTACCATTTTTGTGCACTTAAGGCGCGTTAAGGGCCGAAAAACGACAAGGAACATCAGAGAAAAGGATAAGGTTGATGTGTTCACACTGGACTTCTCCTGTGCCAGAAAATTTTCCGCAAGCATGTTCTCTACGGCATTAGCAATGCTGGGGCTAACTCGAGAACAACATGCAGGTACTATAATGTAACCTAATGATACATCATAGCTAACGATTGGTCTCTGCTTGAGTACCCGTGACCCTAGCTGTTGTTGAGCCTAACGTTGCGCAGAGAAGCTGGAAAGCTGCGCACAGATGACAGTAGACGTAATCATGGCGTCGTTCCTGTTCTCGCTCACGTGGGCTCAAGAACATTCACGTTTGGAGTCATTGCTAACGCGTTTGGGCCTATTTTCTTTAGGAAGTATTCTCGTTGCCGTCAGTGGTACGTCGCTGTCGATCCTGGCTTTTGCAGTAGCGACGCTGACCAAATACTGAGAACGGTGAAGCGATCTGTGTAACTGACCCTCGATTGACGAGCCACTGACACCACGAAACGAGTGATAGTTCAGGAGGATGGACTGCTGGGCGAATTGGTAACTCATCTAGTTATCTTAGAACGGTGGTGCGCAAAAACGATAACACAGGAGAAACACAGTGTTTCGTGTTCATTTTTCCTGCGTTATCATTCATTTGCTCACCACCGTTCTAAGAGGAATACTCTCAGAAACTATTCTACAAAACGCATCAAGCATGACGTATCCGGCTTCTGTCTTGTCCCCCCAAGCTGTTAAAGCACAGATGGGTTCTCTATTGGCATAGGTGCTAACGCGATTCTTCACTGGACGTAACGTTTCCATAGGCTATTTTTCCCAATCGCCTCCAGGCAGTAGTGTCACTCTTTCGTATAATGCATTAGTACTACGGAGGATTCTTGGGCTCGATTCATGCCCGAACTTTCATTTACTTGTCTCAATGAGCGCAACAGCGGCGACAGAAAACTTCGGATGCGCTGGCCGGCAAGGTCGCCACTAAAATGGACTGTTGTTGCTGGATCACAGCAGCTTATGCTGTTGTATACGTCCTGATAGATCGAAGACAGAAAGCAAATAACAGTTTTTTTGTCTAGTGAAAACAGGTCCGGTCGTCGCAAGCGTGGAAAGGAAGACGCATGAGTGCTGGGTTCACAGCTACCCTACACACGTTGAGAGAGGGGGGTATAGGAACGCCGAATTATAGAAGTATAGGAGGGGAGTATATATGTGCGGATAAAAGACCGGTAAGCTGCATGTCATGCTAGAATATTACTGTGATTATTACGTTACAACGGGCACTCACTACAGAAGTACTCCCCGCGGCCTGTCACACCATGATCAGCGTGTTGTTCACTCGTTCATAGCAAACGCAGTACTCGTTACGAATGTAATGAGTGAGTTGTTCTTTAAAAATTTTGAATTGTGAATTGTGCTGCTGCAAGCTCTTTCCGCCTGTTCGCATAAATTGTTTGAGGTCACGACATTTGACTCAATGCGGTCGCATTTCTTTAAATAAATGTACTATCTTAAGACGTCCGTGAAGTAGCATTATTGTTTAGTTTATTATTCTAATATGTAGCGTGTGGTTGCTAACGAAGAGCACCTTCGCGATATCTATCTATCTAGCCGCCTCCATATCGGTGATCCTATGGTTATTTATTTGGTATACACCTAATTTTCTCGCGAATGAGATGACTGTGTTGTAAGCATTATTGAGAGGACATTGCATAACCAGTTTCACATGGGTTCACACGGCAAGTTCAGTGAGTTGGTTTGGTTAACATATTTGGTTCTTTTTCTGTGCCCCGCTGCACATTGAAGCAAATACGTTGACATCAGTGAGAAGTAAATTACCGCAACGGTGATAAACGTTCATGTGACGCCATCATCATATCCTGATTAACTGGCTATATACACGAATGTGCACCTCATTATGCGTACGAGACAAATGCATACATGACAGGTCACTCGATCTATGACCGCACGTCTATACGGTGGAAGTCGTCGTGGCTGTTTGGTTGGCGTGGTGTATGCCAGACAAGTTATGATATGAACGACATTGCTTAACATGAATTTAATGAAGTGCATATCAACGATGGTATAACATGAATGGAACTAACGGACATTAAAATAATTTCGCTAATCATTTGTGGGAATGAGATAATACATATGATATAACACGGTCTCGATGTGGCAGAACGATTGTCTCGTGATATGTATTCTTTTGCTCGCTATGAGTCCAGTTTTCAAACGGGCAGCAAGGAATGTCTGATGGTGGTGCTTGGCTAAACGTTGACTAACACTTTTGAATCTTTGGTAATATAGGTGTGATGGTGAGGTTAGTCACGTCGCAAGGCGTGTGACGCGAGGAAGATGGGGACAGTGCGGAACACAAACGGAAGTTATATTCATCGAGAGACACACATTACAAACACAGTAACTAGACGCCGTGCACGCGGTTCGCAAACATAACAAAAAAGAGTAGGCAGTCTCACAAGTCTGTGCCGCAGCCCGGTGCCTTGAAGTGGAACTCGTTGCGTGCTCGTGGTGCAGTCGTCGCTTGGGTACACGAGTCAGCGTCCCGCTGCAGAAGGCATCACCAGGACTAGGCGTGGCCGCACGCCGTCATCGACGTCGGCTCGCTGGACATGGTCAGCAGCTCCGGGGTCTCGAGGACGCTCGCCATGCCTGAGATGTCAGCAGGAGGCCTCACCCAGAACTCGTGCCGGGTCACGCCGACACGCCGTGCCCCGAGGACGTCAGCGGCTCGAAGACAGGAACCCGGCCTTCTGAACCTCGCGCGTAGTTGCGGGTTCGCCCTGGGCTCTCTCGCTTCGTCTTGTCGGCTCGCCGTTCCAACAGCTCCGTTCTGCGCGAGCGCCTACTCTTCTTTTTTTCTTCGATGCGCGAGCTTCAATGTCCCTTCATTTTCGTCATCTTCTAGGGGATGCAACGCTGTCGTCTGCTACACTCGCATTCTTTCAAGTTGCTTCATCACATCACCCCCCACTTAAGAAAGTTCTTCCGGTAGAAGAACTTGAAGGCTCTGGGGACACGTTGGTTCGCAGACGGAAGCACGCACGTAAGCACCACTGCACAGCACAGCAGTTCCGAGCCCCGCACACTCGGCACAGTTGATCACAAAAGTACACACAATGAAAAAGTAGAAACAATGCACAGAACTACTAAAGTGTCATGATCCCTGCGTAGTGTCCTACGACACAGTAACAAAGAGCGAAAGAAAGAACTTTTTTTTTTGCTCTTGTTGCCACACGCTATGTCTTCGTAGACACAGCGCTCATGGGTACGGCAACCAGCTCCTGTAACCTACCCCTACAGTTTCACGCCCTATAACACACACAGTCTATAAAGCGTATTTCATCAGAAACGATCGCGCTTCCTTTCTCGACTGTAGAAGTTACGTGGCCCGTATACAGTCGCGTGTTTCCACCTGCCGTAGGCGGGCTCTGTTGGTTCTATGATGCCTTGTCGTAGCATGTCTCCTATTTCTTTCTGTACCGCTTCTTGGGTAGCAAATGGCATTGGGTACGCTCGCATGCTTACGGGTGTATCCGTGGTCACTCTTAGCTTACACTGTACGAGGTGCGTTTTGCCAGGAACATCCGTAAATACGTTGTCGTACCTGTTCAGTAGATCGGTGATTTGCACGTGCTGGGTAGGAGAAAGTGACTCAGATATCCTTACGTCGGCAGACGATTCCTTTCGTTGGAATGGTACGCATGGTAGCTCGTCGCTTTCGGTGTCATCCGCCTGGCAAACTGCTGATGCTTCATGTGGTGGTGCAGGCGGCCGTTCCTCATACTTTTTCAGTAAGTTTATGTGGAATAGCGTACTTCTGGAACCGAGGTCAATGACATAATCGACATCATTTCTCCTCTCAAGGACAGTAAAGGGCCCTTTCCACGTCAGAATCAATTTGTTGGTTTCCGATGGGAGAAGTAGTAAAACCTTGTCTCCAGGGGATAATTGACGTGGTCTGGCCTTTCGGTCATAATGCTTCTTCTGCACCATCTTCGCTTTCTGAAGCTCCTCCTTGGCTAAACGGCAGGTGTCTTCAAGACGATTCCGCAGTTCAACTACGTACCCGTAGGATGTTTTTATATCATCATCAAGATGATCAGCGGCCCATAGTTCCTTTAATATCGCCAGGGGACCTCTGACGTAACGGCCGTAGAGCAAGTCGAACAGAGCGAAGCCTAAGCTGGACTGAGGAACTTCGCGATAAGCGAAGAGTAAGGCCGCCAAGTATCGGTCCCATTTCTTCGGACTCTCCTGACACATTCTTCGTATCATCTGCTTCAGTGTACCGTTGAACCTCTCTACAAGGCCATTAGCCATGGGATGATATGGGGTTGTTGGCAGTTGTGTGAAAGAGAGAAGTCGGCTTAGCTCCTTCATTAGACGTGACGAGAATGATGTGCCTCTGTCACTGATTATCTCCCGTGGGACTCCTACACGAGAAAACATCTCCAGGAGCGCCTCAGCAACTCTCTCCGTCTCGATGCTCGGCAGTGCTACGGCATCGGGATAACGCGTTGCCATATCCACCATTGTGAGCACGTACTTGTTTCCGCTCTCTGACATCGGTGATAATGGTCCCACGATATCAATGGCTACTCTCTTAAATGGAGTGTCAATTATAGGAGTGTTTCCGAGTGGTACACGACCCACCAAGTGCTTGGGTATGGTTCTTTGACATATGTCACACAATTTAACAAATCGTGTGATGTCTGATTGAACGCCTGGCCAGTAGAACTCTTCGAGTACTCGGTCTGTGGTTCTTTTAATTCCCTGATGGCCCGAGAGGATACCTTCGTGGGCCATTTTCATTACAAAATGTCGGAGGCACCTTGGTATCACAAGCTGCTCTACCTGCCTCTTAGAGCGAAGCGTGTACTTGCGATCAAGGATTCCCTCCTTCATAAAGAACAGTATCTCAGCAAACCTTGTCTTGACCTCTTGGTTAACTGCTTCAAAGCATTTCCGCAGGCTGCTGTCTTCCTTTTGTTTGGTTCTCAAGTCCTGTGGGCTGATGTCCAAGGGGTTAATAACAGGTGTCGGTAGTAGAGGTGGCTTTCCTGTCTGTCGGTTTACCGCTGGAACTTTTGTCGTGACACCTGGTTTCCTTGCAGCCGATGTCGAAGTCTTCGCGTAGAAGGGCCCATGTGCAGAACTGGAATTTTCTGCGCCAGAATAGTGTTCTGCAGCGTTCCGGATGTAAAGATGGCTCTTCCAGTCGTTATCAGGATTGTGGGCATCTCGAACGCCTTCCACATTTCCCAGGACAACATCGTATAAAGGACTATCCATACAGATGGCTCGAGTCTGGCCTGTGAAAAACGGTGAGATTAGCTCCACGTCTGCTTCAGGCAGCTTGAGCAATGTTCTGTCCAGAAGACAGACTGATGAGGTGTTTCCTGTCAGTTTGCTGTCTGATACGAGGGACCTCTTCACAATAATGGCGTCGCACCCCGTATCACGTAGTACTGTAGCAGAATGTCCTACAAGTAGACCCTCAGCTGTTGGCATACATTTTTTGTATAGTCTGGGCGTTTGCGTTCGTCCGCGTTCCAATCTTCCGGAAACGCAGCACAAAGCCCCTGAATCTGGTTTAACGGCTTGCGTGAGATCTACGTGCTGTAACGAGCACGAGGCCTGCTCGAAAGTGCTGGCCTTTTTGGGGCAGTCACCTATCTGATGCTCAGTGCGGTGACACTTTGCACAGAACGGTGACTTTGTGCTTGGACTCTTTGTGTTGGTCCAGCAATCGGCAGCTTTATGACCTCGTTTACCACAAAGAAAGCAATGTGGTCTGTCCTTTTCATCTCGTCGCTCAGACGTTTGAGTTTGACGTGGCGGCTTGTTCGGGTCGTTGTCTTTTCCTTTACCAAGGTTTACTAACCCTTGCGCCTCCAGGTAATGGTCCGTAGCTTCTGCTAGTTGGTCAAGTCCTTGGCAATTCCTTTCTTTAAGAAAGACTGCCAGTTTCTCATGACATTGTACAAGAAACTGTTCTGAAACGATCTTGTCTCGCAGAGCATCGTACGTCCGGTCCGTCTTGGCCATTTCTTGCCAATGGTCAAAATAACCCAATAGACGTCCGGCGAACTGTCTGTCAGTTTCTGCATTATCAGGTTTCGCTGATCGAAACTTGGTTCGATAACCTTCCTCGGTGAACCTGAAGCGTTGTAGTAGGGTTTTCTTCAACGTTATGTAGTCCATGGCATGCTCAGGTGCCAGCCTACCTACAACACTTAAGGCCTCTCCGGTCAAGCAAAGGCTTAGTGATAGAGCCCATTTGTCTTGTGGCCAGTCTTGGCTCGTAGCGACGCGCTCAAACCGCTGTATATATGCGTCCAGCTCATCGCGTTCAGCGTTAAAGGCGGGGATGAGCTTATGTGGACTTTGGTAGCTCTGCGTGGTGCCTACGGGCACACCCTCGAGAAGCTGCCCAGTTGTTGTGCTACCTGCTGTCGCACCTAACTCATGCAACTTTAACTTCAGCTCTAGAACTTCCTTCTCTGCCTTTAATCTAGCGACTGCCTCCGCCTCGGCTTCTTTCGCGGCATTGCGTTCACGTGCCTCTTTTTCGCGTGCGCGTTCTTGGTCCATCCACTCTTTTAGTGCTGAGCCGCTCAACCCTAACTCCTTTCCGATTGCCGTCAGCTTATCTGCCTCCATCATCGACCGTCACACACACATATGCGATGTGATGCTCTTCTTAGATGGAGCAAGAGCAGTCCTGTCGCGGACGCCAGATATGTGATGGTGAGGTTAGTTACGTCGCAAGGCGTGTGACGCGAGGAAGATGGGGACAGTGCGGAACACAAAAGGAAGATATATTCATCGAGAGACACACATCACAAACACAGTAACTAGACGCCGTGCACGCGGTTCGCAAACATAACAAAAAAGAGTAGGCAGTCTCACAAGTCTGTGCCGCAGCCCGGTGCCTTGAAGTGGAACTCGTTGCGTGCTCGTGGTGCAGTCGTCGCTTGGGTACACGAGTCAGCGTCCCGCTGCAGAAGGCATCACCAGGACTAGGCGTGGCCGCACACCGTCATCGACGTCGGCTCGCTGGACATGGTCAGCAGCTCCGGGGTCTCGAGGACGCTCGCCATGCCTGAGATGTCCGCAGGAGGCCTCACCCAGAACTCGTGCCCGGTCACGCCGACACGCCGTGCCCCGAGGACGTCAGCGGCTCGAAGACAGGAACCCGGCCTTCTGAACCTCGCGCGTAGTTGCGGGTTCGCCCTGGGCTCTCTCGCTTCGTCTTGTGGGCTCGCCGTTCCAACAGCTCCGTTCTGCGCGAGCGCCTACTCTTCTTTTTTTTTTCGATGCGCGAGCTTCAATGTCCCTTCATTTTCGTCATCTTCTAGGGGATGCAACGCTGTCGTCTGCTACACTCGCATTCTTTCAAGTTGCTTCATCACAATAGGGTAGAGATTACTGAGATTACTGGTGCCTGTTTTCTGTTCTTCACGTTAATGTAGGCTAATTATTGGCTAGTAATGACTAGTCCGTCCTGACGGTAGCGTTGTTGGATATACTGAATGATGTTGGCTGAGAGTTGCATTATCTTTCCGTTTGCATTCTCTTTCTTTCTATTGCTTTCTTTTTGTTTCTTTCTTCCTATGCCTCCATTTCACGTGTCTCATGCGGTCCACTTTGCCGAGCAGAGTTTTCGTTTAGCACTCGCAGCTGTTCTACTCGGTAATGGGGCTCTTCCACATTCTTTATCTCGCTTTCTTTGTCTCTCTCTGTCTCTTTCTGTCGATGTTTTTATGTTGCTTTTTGTCTTTAATACCGTTTCTCTCGTCATTTCTCGCTTTCTCTTGCTTGTCTCTCTCTACACCGCGTGTTCGTTTTCGTTTGACACTTGCACCTACTGTACGCGGTAGCGGGGTTTACCGAAATCCTGTGGCTCATACCTAACTAAGGAGTTTGCGCGACGGAGCACAGGTCACCGATGGCTTAAACACCTTCTCTGTAAACAGAATCAAGAGAGCGCGTGGGGGTTTTATGATGGTGGCAGGTTCTTACGACGGCGCCCAAGGTAACGACACCTTAGCAGCTTCGCTGCTAAAAAGCCATTTTTCGCTATTTGTGACAGCGTAGAGAGCCTATAGCGCTCAGGCACGGTTTTCATATGCGTTTTCACACTCTACTTCCTTAAAGCCGTATGTAGATATCATATTAGACAACATTTCTAAATCGCCCTCACATGGATTGTTCAGTGCAAGACAATGTATTAACTTCCAGAGGAAATGTAGAGAAATCGTGAACTTGCCTTAGTGAGGTCTGGCTGCGCACTGTAGTAACGAGGCCACGCACAGTTCAGCAGTGCAATATAATTTCCAAAAATTAGGGCTGTAAAAAGTCTCTTTGGCGTATTCATTTTGTTTCGATATTTTGAGCAGCTTATGAGCGCACACAACAGCGGAGCCTTGCAGTGCTGCGAAACAGTGCTCTTAAATATTTCGGAAACATGGTAATTTTGCGGGCTGCCTACAAATTTATACAGCAGCGCGGACGAACAATGCATTTTTTCTTGGGACCGTGGCGACATTTTCCTTTTCACAAAACAATTGAGTACAGCTACATGTTCTGACACAACAATAAATTGATACTTTTTTCCGTGTGCGCGAAAAATAAAGTGCTGCATTGGGGATGAAACACTTACATATTGTTCTACCCAAGTAACTGACGCAGCTCATTTTTTAAAAGGCTGATAGGTGGCTAGGTACGCAAGTCTGTCGGCCAGCTTTTCTAATTCCTTTACGGCTACCCAGCTTATCGGTAAACATAAAGATCCAATCGGGTTCTTTGGGTCAAAACAGGCTCAATTAAGTCATTTTCACGGGTTGTAAAGAAAGCTCATACGTGGCATTGGGCCATATATATCTTCCGTGCGCCTGCACTCTCTACGATGGCGAGCACGAGGAGTGCACGTGGTGTACTCAACAAAATTTACGTGACCTTTTGTAGAAAGTATTCCTCGCTACACATTTGAATACAAGGAATCAAGGAATCACAGTATTACGTTACCACTGCTATAGTGAGGTGCAGCATGATAAGTCCCGATGGGGACCCGCCATCCGGCGGAGGAGGGTAATTTGATTTGCGCGCCATTTTATGCAAGCATGTGTGCATCCGCCTTCGACTAAACGCCACTAACGTCTTACGTTTTACCCGACTATATTGCGCCATTAATGTTCATCTTCTCCTGCCCTTTCTCGATTACGTTGACCCTATTTAATGCCGACGTGTGGTGTTTAAGTATTTGCTGGTGAAGGACAAGCGGAGATGACGTCACTGCGTCCACAGACGTGTAGCTCCTCCCAGCTGAATGCTTGTTAGAGAAAAAGTCTGTACAGTTAAGCCTACATATGAATTCGGTATATCGAAACTTCGTTATGCTGACTTCGTTATGCAACTTTGTTAAATTGAAATTCGGCTTTCCAGCAAAGTATAGTCGCGGAATGATTAATTTTTGCGTGGGAGGTGCCGCGTGATTGTTAGAACAACACGCGTGAACGCCGAATATATACAGGTCCAACGCTCTAGGGTTGACTCAGGTTGCAAAGCTGACTGCGCAGCTTTGGAAGCTTTGCAATCATGCAAGCTAAGGAGACCAGTTTGCATGACTCTATTAGATAGGTCACTGCGAAGCGCGCCGCGGTTTTGCGGCTGGAGCTTGGATTTATTAGTCGGTAGTAACCACATGGGCTCCGTAGAGACAGTATAGTAGTGCGCGCCAGGGTCCCACATGCCAAGAATAAGTTCTATGGTGTGCTTCTTCGCTGCTGCAAGCGAGGAGACCATTGAGTTGACCCGTCACCTCAGAACCGCTGCCGGACAATGCGATGCTCCGATTCGGCGACCGCACTCAGCAGAAGCGCTCCTAGCAATTTCAGAATTGCGCTCCCGAAAGCAGCGATCGGCTCAACTACATGTCCTCTGGCCCCAGAAGATTTTTCGATTTATCGCCTCGGTCTTCCAATCCGGAAACGCTGAGACTGCGTTATATTGAAATCTGGACTAAAGAATCTTCGTTATATAAATATTCACAATACGTGGTTACATCGTTATCAATGGACATGGAACGGTGGAATGATCGTTAAATCGCAAATTTAGCTAACTTGAAGTGTGCTATACTGATGTTTAACTTTGGTTTTACTAACTAATAAAACTTCAATTTATCAAGGAACTTAAGAAACAAAGCAAAGACATGAAAGAAAGACATGTGTTACACGCTGTTGCATACTTCTATGTAAAAACTTTGTTTTCGAATTTTCTAATGTTTTAGCACTTTGAAAAGAAAGCAAGAAACCGATAAAAATTGGCGAAGCGTGCAATAAGTCACGCAAGGCTTGAATAGCAATATTTGGACGATTCTTAAGTCTAATCTTGTTGCTTCTAGGCTAAGAGTGCTTAACAGCGCAAACGACCGGAGGGGATTGAAGAGACGAGACAGCGCTCTCTCTCGTCTCTTCTATCCCCTCCGGTCGTTTGCGCTGTTAAGCACTTTTTGTCATGTTATACCAACACGCCCAATCCTACTGTCTCTTATGCTTCTAGGCTGTTACTAGGCTTTAGCTTGGTCAGTCACGACACGGATGTCCAAACTCAATAACTGAGGGTTCGCAATTCTAATAGATCAACGGTCACGTCGTTGGTGCAGGGCTTCCGTCGCTTCGGTTTCTTCTCCCAGCCACAGTTGCCTATCCCGTTGCCTAGGATGGCAGCTTCACACTCATCCTGCGAATTTCTATCCTCGTAACACTTTATTCCCGTTATTTTCCTGTATATTCTTCTCTCTTTTAAAGGCGAAACATTTCGTAGCGAACCCCAGGCACTTGGAGCGTTTCTATCTACGTATCTATCTATCTAGCCGCATACGTCTGGGAGCCCTGATGATCGCCTCCTTAGCATGATGTAGACCAACATTGTTTGCATGCGATGGTAACAGAACTTGACGAATATGACTGTCTATTCATGATATGAATAACGTCGAAATCCTGTCGCGTATGTCGTCAAACCCTTTCCTCCAGACACGTGCGGCACATACCCGTACACCACGGGCCACAATAAGCGTTTATGCGCCACAGGTGATTCACAGTTTATACCTTCCCAGGAAGGCGAGAACAGATATTTGTTATCTAAATGCGAGAGCATACCGGCAGCGTTGAACCGATGAATGCAAAGATTAAATATCGGGAACCCCGCCAGAACTGAACCCAGACATTTGAGCGTGACAGCCAAGTATTCTATAACAGAGCCACGCCACGTCTTGAAACTGCTTTGAAAAAAGACCCTATGCAGGCGTAATGTCGGTGCAACGTCAGTTCTGATTGCAGTGCCAGCTATCTAACTTTAAACCAATGCAATAAACAAATGTTACATATGTAAACCTATAATACTGGCGTGAAGCCGGGTCACCGTCCATTATCATTCCAGTGTTGGCTATGTTTGTGTAGGTGTTTATTGGACGCTATATTTTTATTGATATGACTCAGCAGGCTATAACCAAGCGTTGCTCCACCCCGGAGGAATAGGCTAACGAAAGTGACGCATATTCGCGTCATCGCATCATAAAATGCACTTCGTTTCGATAATACTGACGTATGTGCTCTAACGTAAGTATTGAAATTACGTCAGACCCTAAGTTACCCTTCAAACGCCAGCGATGTCGACGTGTCTGGCAAGCCGAATATGCGCACACAACTACATCACTTACAAAAACACGTCATTCCACCTCGTAACGCTTGTCTCAAAGCCAAAAAAATGCAGAAAAGAACTATTCGTTGACATCCAGCAAGCCCGCGAGGCGGCGAAGAGGCAAGACCTCGACGTCCCCACGTGGGAGGCCTAGGCCAAGGCACTTAAATTGCTGGTTGATAATAAAGTTTATTCCTCCTCCTCCTTGACTGCTTCACGTGATACCGATTCCCACAAGGAGTGGGAGCTGCCGAATGTTCTTTCTATAGCTTTCTCTCTCTCTCTCTCTCTTAGTGAACCACTGATGAGTAGTGAAATTCCTCCTCCTCACCCTCCTCCTCACCATCATATCTCCCCACCTCACTTTGACTTCCCTTTCCCACCCGCTTGCTACATATACTAGACAAGGCTATGGAAGCTCTGTTAGCGTGCCTGTTTAGCCGTGTGGTTAGGACCATTGCCTTCGGATCGAGCGTACGCGGGTTCGAAGTCCCTGTTCGTGAAGAATACTTTTTCGGCGAAATTTTTATCTTTCTTTATATCTTTCTTTCCGTCTCTGTGTTTGTTTCTACCTTTCTTTCTTTCTCTCTTTCTTTCTGCCTCTGTACTCGTTCTCATGGTTATCACACGCTACGCTGGAGCGGTAGAGTGTACTTGAATATTGTTCTAGTACATCCTGGCAGCGGTGAGTAGTGAGATCTGCCGATATTCGGGGGCACATACCTGCTTATTATGATCATAATTTTCTAACAGGCCGCACGTTACGGCCAGCTTAAGCAGGTTGCTGTTAAAACGTTACACAGTAGGTCAAATATCATGCAAATATAATCTTTTCAGTCCCTCTTGGAGGTTTGCTACTGAAAATCTTCAAAATATTCCTCCATTAGAACAATGTACAAAACAGTCGTTGACAAACGGTTTTCCGTGACAAACCGTTTTCTGTATCAAGCCTCGGGCAACTATATCTTTTCGGTCATCGTTGCCAAGTTGCAGAGTCGAGGCAAGATGATGAAGGAAGGAACCTGTCGCTCCCATTAACACACTGTTATTAACGTGATTTAACACACAATACACGCCAAAACCACGGTTGAATGAATGGGTGCTATAACCGCCCCCTTTGTAACGGGGCGGTGCCTTGGTAGCCTGCAGGCTCGAGATAAAGGAAAACACAAACTTTTTGTTGCCCTAATGCCTTGCCTCATTCAAATAAATTGATCTTACTTTAAAAAAAAACATAAATCTCTTTATCTCTAGTTTTCTCCAACCAATGCTGTAACCGTCTCTTATTTCTATCGCGGATGTGTCCAGATTTCTATTGTTGACCCTAAAACCCAAGGCCTCGAGTAGACTCGTGCCCAAACATACACCTGTCTGACTATCTGCATAATCAATCCAAACATGCTTTGGCATTTCCTTTGCTACCCCGCAGCATGTACATTGTTCTCCTTCATTACTGATTCTCGCTTTATTACTACGCGTTCTAAGGTAACCCGACCTTGCTTCAAATAGTAAAGCGCTTCCACTTGATATTATCATAAAATGCCTCCCTCCTTATTTTGTATTTCCACGTCAGGTGTACTATTCCTACACAACCATACAGCTATTCCTATAAAAATACTGGAACACCGCCGGTTTCTTTTTCATCGCTGCCATCCAATTAACCCTCTCCGCCTCTCCGACATTTCGCATGACGCTCTTTGTTGCCATGTCTCTTACACTGCCAGCTGTATATTTGCAGGTGAACCTGCTAATTCCTTTTCTCTACTGTGTCTCAAAGCTATTCATATACAAACACCGGAACACCTTCTCTGCACATCTACACTCGTTCATATACCTTAGCCTCTCTTCGAATCACATTTTGTTCTGAGCTTGCCTGAAAATTTGTCCATCCGATGTCGCCCTTTACAGCCCCATTTCTCGTGTTTTCGTGAGCGCCCAACGCGAGGCGTCCCACAGTCCTTCGATTCACATCCTTTCCTGATTGCACTTCTCAACTCCCACACACCACTGAATTCTCTAATGTGAGCCCCGGAACCATAACACATTTCCACAGACCTCAAATCACGTCGTACCTATTGCATCCTAGCACTTTGGACCCATTTTATCCCCATAATGCTATGTGCTTCATCTTTCCAGCATTCCTCTTTCCCTTTGTTGGCAACACTTTTTCTTGTACCTCCATGTATCACCCTAATATACCCACGCTCCGAGGTACATGTATTAGCTTACCCTCGGTATTTCTTGGCACTGTATTGACAGTTAAGTATAAGACGGTGGCGCAACAAGGGACAAGGACGAAACAGGAAGAAGAGACGTATACAAGCGCACACTACCAACTGGTTTATTCTCGAAAGGACACTCAATATATATGCCATTACACACATGCGCAGACGGCCGAAATCAAAAGCGATCTCGCAAAAAAACAAACTCACTGCTGTGCAGGACGATAGAGGGAACGCTGACACACCCACTCCCGTACATGGATGGTATTCAGTGTTCCCAATGATGAGGCACTGTATTGACAGTGCCTCATCATTGGGAACACTGAATACCATCAATACACATTTTGTCACACTTACTCCTAGTCCTAGGGCTTCATCTTCCCTTCCGCATATAGCCGCCAGCCACAATATATCATCTCTACTGTCCGCAAATATGACAATATCGTCAGCATAGAATAAACCTGGAAGCTTCTGCCCAATCATCATGCCGGCCTGTTTGTGTGACTGATTAAAATTTATATTGCAACCTTCTAGCTTTTTTTTCATCCTCACTATTTACGGCATGAATAACTGCGGGCACAAAGAACATCCTTGTATGAGCCCCTTGCTAATATCAACGTTCTCTTTGCTTCTTATACCTTGACGTTCTACACAAACTGTATTTCCTTGGTATTGTCACGTGGCCGTGACGTTGACGAAGGTAGCAGTCGAGTCGGCGTGTCCAAGAAGAAACTTTTTATATGGCCGAACTTGTGGCCGGTGAATGGAAAGGAAAACTACAGCAATTACACGCTCTACACTGAGAGCGGCGAACAGAGCGTCGGCCGTCGAAAACCTCACAAGCGGTGCAGCGCGTCGGCATTTATACATGTGCCGTCGAATATTCCACAGTTACCGCTGGTTGTCGTGCAAGCTGTAGAATAAGCTCGAGTGTTCGCGTCTTGCGCGGAATCTTAAGAAACCGACCTACAATAATCGCGAAGCTTCTCGAACAATGAGGCGCGGTTTGCGCTGAGCGTTGCTGACAGTCTTTGTGGGCGAAAACCGAATACAGCAAAAGTGATAATAAGAAACGCAAGTGGCGGTATATTCCCCTTAAAAAGTTGTATACAGTCGTCGCCTATGCCCTAGTGATGCAGAGATATCGGTGATACTATCGATGGTATCGATATTTCAGTCACTATCGAACTATCGATCGTAAAAAAAGCTATCGATGGCGCTTTGACAATGACCTTGACAGTACTGCCCATATTACAAAATCAACCGCGCGAACTGATTGCAACATAAACTTGTTTCCCCACGCGTTTTCTAGCAGGAGGAGCAGGCTAAAGAGAAAGTTGGCATGCGTGCGCTCCTTCACCAGAATTCTCGGCTAACACGCGGCAATTACGTTCAGTTGTTCGGGCATGCAAGAAACAGCATCTTTAGATTTGACGATACTCTGGGACTTCAAATTTACATTGCATTTTGTGATTTCAAAATAAAAATATCAAGAATTAGGTTTGTTAGTTGTAAGGTGTAAGTTGTTACTTTTCAGTATCATTTTATTGATGGATATATTCCTGTATTTATACCGCCGAAATAATTTGTGTTCGCCAGAAAATTGCTCATAAAGTAAGTAAACTGAGTATTGGTGATAGTAGTGTATAGGAAATGCTTTTTGGCAATATGGCCGACCAGGAAAAACATAATTGTTCACACTATAGGAGTTATAGTAATGTCGGAAATAACACAACCGACTGTACTGTCGATTGCACTCTCGGCAATACTATCGATAGTTTATCGATAGTAGTACGATCGATAGTTTCTTTACACAATCGATAGTGCAAACAAAACTAACGATGATATCGATAGCCTTCTATGCTATAGTATAGAAAGGGCGTCAAAAGGACATGTGTGAGGGATTGGAGGAGGACAGAGAGTAAAGGATAGCAGGTGAAAGAGAAAGAAAGAGAGAAGTAGAGAAAAAATGTGAAGGATAGGTAGAGAGAACGAAAGACGGAAAGAAAAGGAAGAGAGGGAGAATCAAAGAAAGAGTGAGAAATAAATAGATAGTGATAGGAAGAGATAGAATGAAAGAGGGAGCGAAAACCACAGACAGTAAAAGAAATAATATGAAGAAGGAAAAAAAGATAAAAGAAATAGAACTTAAAACAAATAGAAAGAGAGACAGAAAATGAAGAAAAAGAAACAGAAATAGACATTAAAAAGTCATACGCAAAAACAGAGAGCAGACAGAAAAGTTATCACAGGTTTCCTTCTGCATTCAGCTTAGAGGACTGAAGACGCAAGCCATCTTCGTTTTCTGCTCAGTCGGTGTATTAGGCAGCTTACATGAACGGCCGGTCAAGTAGACTCCCTAGATGCATTTAAACTGCCCCGCCACCCTGCGAAAGCTTTGCGCACCTAGCGTGGTGTCGCACTGCCACCAGGATCGTAGGCACCGCACCTGGTTTTTCACTGCCTGCGCGATCAGCCCACCTTTGACGAAGCTACGATGTCATGTGATGATGGTGTAGGCGTATGCCAGAGGAGCGAAGGAACGGGACGGCTGAACCAGAATCCACGGTAACAGAGAACACGAGCCGTGGTTTCACGTCCCACCGCGAAGCGCTTTCTTTATTTTCTTCCCGTGAGGTCGCGCGCTCGCCCGTTTTGTTCGCCACCCAAAGGAGGGCCCGAAAAGGGTAATATGTGGTGTTAGGTCACATGACGTCACGCCAGAATTTGTGGCTTCATGATGACGTCTCAAGCTTCTGCGATCCGTGACGTTACTACGTGATGATGACTTTTTTGCACCAATCGTCCGCGACGCAGCAGGACGCGAGACGCCGCCGATGCCGACAGGAATACAAAGGATTTCGCCTTGAAACTCTATGCAGTCGCACACAATGTGAAAGCTGTAGCAATTGCAGTGCAGTGGTTCGCCTGACGCTCGCGTTCGCGGGCAGGCGCGCTGGGGTTCCAAACGTGCAACCTGCTCGCCGTCTATGGCGCTTCATTTCTGATACAGTGGCGCCCTCTCCCCCCTCGTTTCCTTCATTCTTCTCCTCACATCTCACATCGTCACCCTCAATTCCCTTCTCAGCCCCCTTTGTATATTACCATACACACTGCTATGCTATGCTTTACCCTTCCCTCCTCTTTTCCATCGTTCTCACACTCATTTTCATTTCTCACCCCCTTCTATTTAGGTGCGCGTTAAGGAACCCAAGGTGGTCGAAGTTTTGCCGAGCCCTCCACAAAGGAGTCTCTGATAATCACATGGGGTTTTGGGATTTCAAGTCCACCAATTATATATTTACTGTGGTTTGCCCGAGTGCCTGGATAGCGCCTGGAACGGCCTGGAGGACGTTCGCATGCGGATTGTGGGTAGGCCAGTTCGCATGTCGCCTCGGCAATGAATTATTTTCGCCGAGAAATTCAATCTTTCTCTTTCTTTATTCAAACCCTGTGCTTGGCGCATCATAGCCTGAGTTGCTTTTGCTCCAAAAAACCCGACTTAAACAAACTTTCTTTCACTTCCTCTTTCTCTCTCTCTGTACTCGTTATCTCACCCATCGAGTTATCGCGTCTCTCGTCTGACAAATGGACGCGCCTATTCTGGAAGAAGAGAAGGAAGATGGCGCGTGATGATGATGATGATGATTCTCTATCTACGGCACACGGCCGACATCCATCTTAACAGCTCTGCAGCGATAAAGCGAAAACGGGCGTGGCAGTATAGCAAGGGGTGCGGAAGGGCAGTGCGGGTGAGGTGAGTGATGTGAGGTTGTAGAAAGAAGGAGGGTGAGGGTAAATTATTACACGGTGTAATGTAGGAAGGGTAAAGGGAAGTAAGCGAGAGGAGGAGGGAATGGAGGACGGAGATGGTAGAGCATAGCACAGTCGTGTTCCGTACTGTTTAGCAAGGAGGTGGGGAAGGGAAGTGCCCGTGAGAAAGAAAGAACTGAGTACGAGGATGGAAATGAGGACGGGGTGGGTAAACCATAGCATGGTCATGTGCATCACAAAGGAAGGTTCTCTGTCTGGCAATATAGGCCTAGCAGGCGGCCCGTTTGGAACTCTAGCGCCTGCTTGCTCGTGAGCGCGAAAGTCGCCGAAGGGCAGGCGAATCACTGCTGCGCACTTCCTAGAGCTCTCCGGTTGAGCGCAACTGCGTACACATGTTCGCAAAATAGCCATGAGAATTCAAATACAACACGAGCGACCGCGTATTTCTGTATTTTTCCCAGAATTGCGTTATTCTATCTGGACGGGGTATATTTTCGCGGGATGACAATATTGGTTTTATACATGGCAATACTGTACACTTTTAGACATCGAAATATTGTTTTTCACGGGCGATATCACAAGCTCTTTGAAGAAAAACGTTGTTCAGACACATGACATGAATGCATTGTAAAACGATGTTTACAAAACGAAGTTTCACGAACCATCATGCAGAATAGCACATGTTCTTGCCCGTCTTTTATTGCTCTTTTTTGTAGATTGCGTGATTTATTTCACCGTTGTAGACCTTTGCATAAAAGCGTAGAAGCAATGTTTTGTTTCTGTCGAAGCCGTGTTTTTTGATATCTATCACCGCTATTGTGGCTATGTTTATTGCACAGCTAACCATGTGATAGTGTTGGGCGTTGGAAATAATGCTGCGTTACGCGGAACGCTACCATTGGCATGGAACGTACACAAGACACACGCACACACACACACACACACACACATATATATATATATATATATATATATATATATATATATATATATATATATATATATATATATATATATGTTTCTTTGTTACTCCCTTATTCAGCGGCACCTTATATATATATATATATATATATATATATATATATATATATATATATATAGATAAGGTGCCGCTGGATAAGGGAGTAACAGAGAAAACATGTGTGTGTGTGTGTGTGTGTGTGTGAAAGTCATGATGGCCATTCACTCGCTTGTAGCATGAAGCTGCAAGGAACTGTAAGCAAATATTTTAGAAAGGAACTTGTTGGCTTAACCAGAAACCTCCGTTATTCACGACGCGAGACGAATATGCTGATGAACATGCTAGAAAGAATTTGAAGTGTCAAGTTGGCCAACATATTTGCTAAAGTTCCACAATACTATGAGCTGCACGTATTTCGATATAGATTTTACGACAATCGAAGGATTTCAATAGTATCAGAAATATTACAAGTAAATGAAACAAATTTTTTACTACGAACACCCTGAAAAAGCTGACTGGCGCAATGGAGCCAAATCTTGCAATTCTATTCCGTAGCGCACTAACGTACTACATGGCGTAGGGGCGCTCTATCGGCCGGTATTGGAGCCGTTCATGTCCGCGCGACGTTTATATTTGAACCATATTAATGCGTTCTACTGGTGCTGCCAAATAAATATAGAGAAACAACATCTTTGAATAAAAGCCTTCCCTTGAAAAAGATGTATATCCAGCATGTAGGATTGTATCCATAAAAAAATTGGGCCGTTGAGAAAAGCAAATGCGAAAATCAAGTTTCGGAGGTTACGAAATGCGCCTTCTGTGTATTCCAAACGCTGCCGAAAGCTACAAACATGAAGCAAGACGTCATGTCGATACTGGCCGTCAGAAGCGTTACAGGAATGGCGGTAAACAACAATAAAGCTATATGCTTACGCGTTACGTAGAGTTTACATTACTTATTTGAGGGAACTCTGGTGTCGCGATCGTTCGGTTAACATGGGAATGATGGGCGACATGGGAATGATGGAATAATAGAATGGATCGTTGTGAATTTCGTCAGCCGGCTTGAGTTGGTGAGACCAAAAATTTCAAGGTGGCAAAACTGCTGAATGTTGACAGAAATTCATTATGCGAAAAAGCGGCTGCAGGCCACGTGGAGCCAAATGGAGACGGAAAGAACGAAGGTTAGACAAATCCGTGTGCTTGCCATTATTCCGATGCTGGCTATAACTTCATGCATTGCAACTCCCATACACACTAGCGCCAGTTTTGCCTCTAGTGTGTATTAGTCTTAGGAAACTCTATGACGCGTTTCCCACGACCACTCCAAATAAGATGGTGCGTGTCGCTTTTAGCCCTGAATGACATTGTGGGGCCCGAAACGCCCATTGGGACAGCCACCCTTTCAGCTTGCCATGTTCTGTGGTGAAATAGCAATAGCCATGGCGAATTCGACAGCCATTGTTGGTAGCCTGCATGACAAAGCAGATGCTCGCGGTGGCGCCCTTTATTTCAATGGAGATGTTTAACCGAGCTTGGTTTGTCTTCTCCGTGTTCTTATCACATCAAAACAGGTATGTGCCGCAGAAATTGCGGAAGCTCCAATACTCACCTACGGTCCACAAAAGATGGAGAAGCGGCTCTCTATAAATAGTCTAGAAGGTTTTTCTAAGTAGCTCCTAGCATCGCAAAGCCATGCATAGGATGGTACAGCGGACGGGTGGGAAAAGGAACTGGGGGGGTGAGGAAATAGGCAAGTAGGTAGGCCGGAGACATGCAGGTGGCTAAGGGGAGAGGGTGATCAGCGGTGCATGTAGTATGGAAAAGTCAATCAATCAATTACTCAATCAATCAATCAATCAATCAATCAATCAATCAATCAATCAATCAATCAATCAATCAATCAATCAATCTTGTCTATTTTCGTCCTTTATTTACACGATAAAACGAAAAAGGTCGGGCGCAGATTGTGGGGCTTTAGTGATGATGGCATCAACCTTGATGAAATCAGCGAAGGTTGCCCTTCAGCTTGGCTGTACATTGTTATTTACGACGTTAGGTCACTTAAAGCCACGCATAAATTTTGGTTACCTGGCTTAGGCCAGTATTACGAATACGATAACAGGTATGAAACAGCCAGGGTGCCTACAGACCGGGACAACTGGGAATTCTCAGGGAGTTTTGAATAGTCTGGAAATACTCAGGGAAAACTCAAAGAAATTGTTGTCCCATCAGAAAAAATCCACAGTAATATTATTGAAAGGGAACGAAAGTCGCAGTAACGCTGCCTCTATATTTCGTCAGCACATTTTTCAAATTGAAGGGTGGATGCGAAAAGGAGGGCACCTCGATACTCTCCTAGCCTACCGGTGGAGTGGCGGTGGAGTGGGAGAGAATCCGGCTAATCCGTGGCATGCGGGAATCATTAACCATGACACATCGTATCCCGCAATGTTGTTAAGGTGTTCTGTGATTATGCAGTGTCGTTGTGCCTTCTTTGTCGCGCCTACTGTGCGTTAGAGCCCGATATAGTGTTTTTGTTATCACCGCTTGCTAAGTAACAAGCATGATTAGTTGTAGAAGCTGTAGCAGTAGATGTAACGAGCTTGAGTTATCTTGCAAGCGATTGCGATCGTTCAGGAAGCGGATGTCATCGCTAAGGCTTCTATCTTGCTAGCGATCCCGATAGGCGAGAAAAAAGACGACAACTGTTGGCGGTTATCGGTGAGCTCACTCGCTTTGATCCCGAGCATGAAAATGCTATTTAGGACTCTGTGAGGAATAGAATTATTTCCAGGCGAAAGCGAGCGGAACTAACAGGTCTATTTGCAGCAAGGGAAAGCTCTTTGCTCATTTTCTTTCTTTTTTTCCCGTGTGAGGGCACTGCTGAAGCAAGTTTTATGCAGTTAAGTGATACTTTTGGGGGCTGCAGCTCACATTTACCATCCACACCAGCGCTAATGTGGAAGTTTTGCAGCAAAGCCCAGTTACAAAACTTTTCAGAGCCAAGGCATAGCGGCGACCGAAATTCGCGACACCGGCACGGGACCCACTTCCTCGACTGGGAGCGCGATGCCGGGAAAAAGTAACGTGGCCACCATAATCGGATGTGACGTAATTCAGGCCGTGCTTTCATGCCATCTTAGCCCGCAGCTATTTTACCTTTTTTTGCGAAATCTGTTACATAGACACCCCAGGGGATTTTTTTGCCCTGACCCTGATGTTCCTTAATAATGAAGTCCAAATCGCGATTAAATCACCCAGCGCCTCGTATACTCTATGTGCGAGTGAAAGTACGCGAGCGCTGCCGACGAACAAGGCTGAATCAGATGAAAGGAGCCGACCGTCTGCTTCTCGCGGCGGGCACATCTAGATATGAGCCAACACTGCAGCCACAGACTTTATTCTGATATGACGCCGGTATCGTAGGAGTACACATCGTAGGAGTACCATGTAGTGTTTATTGCTTCATTGCAAAATTACATAGCCAGCACCATAACCACAATTGACGTCGCACCGACATTAGGCCTGCATAGGCTGGTTTTCCAAACCAGTTTATAGACCTGGTGTGGCTCTGTGGTAGCATACCTGATTGCCACGCAGAATGCTTGGGTTCGATCCCTGCTAGGATCCTGATTTTCATTCTTTCCATTCATCGGGTCAACGCTGCCGACGTCGGTTTTCCTTAACGCTCTCGCATTTAGGTTACCTGTGTCTATTCTCGCCGTTCCTAGATAGATAAAATCTGTCAATCACCTGTGGCGCATACCCGTACACCACGACCCGTGGTAAACGGGTATGCGCCACGCGTGTCTGGAGGAAAGGATTTGACGACGTACGGGACAGGATTTTCGCGTTATTCATGCCATGACCCGACAGTCATATTCCTCAAATCCTCTTACATTCCTATGCCAATAGTGGTCTACACCAAGTTAAGGAGGCGATCATGAGAGCACCCAGACGTAGGCGGCTAGATAGATAGATAGAAACGTAGATAGAAACGCTCAAAGTGCCAAAGGTTCGCGAAGAAATGCTTCGCATTTAAAAACACAAAGCAGTATAAGATCTTAGCACCCTAGTTGCTGCAGCCTCTTTCCATGTCCCCATGGAAGTGTGCGGCGCAGTGAAGTGGACTTATGGTCCAGCGTCCAGGGCCATGGTGGATGCTGAATATAAAAATATGATTTCTTGCCTAAAACAAAAATCTCTTCGATTAAACTATAGCAAATGAATCTTGCTTGTTTGTCCTTCCAAATGAGTGCAAGCATACATTGTTACTTGGATGGCATCACCAATCAGCATGTCCCTGAACATGAGTCATTGCACACATTTTTGAGGTCCGTGTACTTAGATTTAGGTGTACTTTAAAGAACCCCCAGGTGGTCACAATTTCCGGAGCGCTCCGCTACGGCATCTCTCATAATCATATCATGGTTTTCTGACGTTAAACACCATCAGTTATGCCACACATTTTTCTACGTCTGCGCTTCTCTGTCTTCAACACTACTATGTCGTAGGCTTCTACACTTTTATGACACACTTACTGCCGACATTCCAGCCATGTGATGTAGTTCTGTTGTCTTTGTGCTTCGATGAATTAAAATAATTGTCGTAATAGCCGCAGAATTGCCTTATTGCTTCACCAAAAAGCACATCGTAAGGCAATGTAGCGGATGCCAAGGGGAGCGAATAAGAAAATACCATAGTTTTTCTAGCAAGCAGCCGAGACTTAGGGCGTTCAGTGTAGTATTGTAATGTTTAGGATTTCTCAGCAACATATGTTTTGCCAACCACGGCGACATTCAAATCACTGCTAAGGACAAAAACGGACAAACCTTCAAGCAAAGTGCCCACAAAAAATTGCCTTTACGTTTATGTTGTGCTGGTCTAATAGAGATGCATACAGAAGGCCTCACATAACAAAAACCAGCAATTAAAAAAAGTGCTTAACCACAACACAATGAAACCGGCAACCTTATAGTCTTGGTCCGTTCAGCAAGAATATTGTTACGCTATTGTAATAGGCATCTGCCGCTGCTTTTTGGCAATGTTTTGCTTTTATGGCTGTAGCATTTTCACTTAACAGTGCACACCGTTGGTATCTATGGGTCATCGGGAGTCATTGGGCTCACCAATCCTTGTTAGGCATCCCAGAGTGCAAAGCACCATTTGCAGGAAACCTAGCATGTTAAATGCGAAACATTTCTTAGCGAACCTTAAGCACTTTGGCCGTTTCTACCTACCTACCTACCTACCTGCCTGCCTGCCTGCCTGCCTGCCTGCCTGCCTGCCTGCCTGCCTGCCTGCCTACCTACCTACCTACCTACCTACCTACCTACCTACCTACCTGCCTGCCTGCCTGCCTGCCTGCCTGCCTACCTGCCTACCTACCTACCTACCTACCTACCTACCTACCTACCTACCTACCTACCTACCTATCTATCTATCTATCTATCTATCTATCTATCTATCTATCTATCTATCTATCTATCTATCTATCTATCTATCTATCTATCTATCTATCTATCTATCTATCTATCTATCTATCTATCTATCTATCTATCTATCTATCTATCTATCTATCTATCTATCTATCTATCTATCTATATATGCATTTATTTACAATACTGTAAGCCCTCACGGGCTGGTACTGGGGTGGAAAGCGTAATATACAACATTAAATACAATATTATGGACAAATTATTTCCAAATGACGCTGTAAAACCTCAGCTGATTCACAATGAATAAGTACACTGGCATCAAGCTTGTTCCATTTAATAATTGTACGAGGCAGAAATGAAAATTTGAACACATCAATTCTCGTGGCGTCGGGTGAAATAACATACGGATGATTGATACGCGGTGACACTCGGGCTGGTGGGTACAAGAACAAAGTTGGATCTAGGTTTAATGTTTTGTTATAGAGTTGGTATAGAAACTTCAAGCGTGTGATTTGCCTGCGCGTAGACAGCTTCTGAAGGTTAGCCCTGTGAAGTAACACGGTCGCTGATTGCGTCCTCTGGTAGCACGAATAAATAAATCTGTCTGCCATTCGCTATATCCTTTCTAGCTAATCAACAAGCTTTTGACTGTGTGGATCCCATATAATACTGGCATATTCTAGGGTTGGGCGTACTATTGTTTTGTAAGCCATCAGTTTTGTCTCAGGCAGAGCATTTCTTAGCTTCCGCCGCAGAAGACCCAGCTTACGTTCAGCCGAACCACAAATATATTCAATATTGTTACGGGGATTATTTATTCAGCAAGCACTGGTCGAGCTAACACTGCACACAGTGCACAGGAACGCAGGTCAAAGGCAGCTCCAGACTCTGCCCCACAGCAGCAACGTCGTCGTCGTCGTCTTCATCCATCCGATATCAATGCGGCGCCCGTGCCAGAGTGACCTTTCCATACCCGTGACATTACCCCGGTCGGCAAAGCACCGTCCCGGTGCCTGTTACGGTTAGAAGGGCGTGTCACCATTGTAGGGCTTCAGGCGAGAAACATGCACGATGTCAGTTCTGGGTGTAGCAGTCGATGAGTTAGTGGCCGGGGAAATCTCATAGGTGACAGGTGTCACCTGGCGCAAGACTCGGTAGGGCCCAACGTATCGCGACAGAAGCTTCTCGCAAAGGCCAACACGACGAGATGGGAGCCATAGTAGAACAAGAGAGCCCGGAGGAAAATCGGCATCCCTATGTCGACTGTCATAGAGGGACTTCTGTGCAGTCTGGGATGACGAGAACCGAGCGCGGGCGATGTACGTGCGATGAGAGCACGGGTGATGGCATCTTGAGCGTATGAAGTGGTGGATGGAGGGTCAGGCGCAAGCAGGGTGTCGAAAGGTAGTAAGGGATCACGGCCAAAGAGAAGATAAAAGGGTGAGTAGCCGGCAGTTTCATGACGCGACGAGTTGTAGGCGAAGGTGACGAACGGGAGGGCAGTGTCCAAATCGCTGTGGTCGTCAGAAACGTACATGGAAAGCATGTCCGTCAGTGTGCGGTTGAGGCGTTCGGTTAGCCCGTTAGTCTGAGGGTGGTAAGAAGTCGCAAAGTTGTGTCGAGTAGCACAAGATCGAAGTAAGTCGTCAACCACACGAGACAGGAAGCAGCGACCACGATCTGTGAGTAAGTGACGAGGAGCGCCATGCTGGAGAATGATGTCGTAAAGAAGGAAATCTGCAACGTCTGTCGCGCAGCTGGTCGGTAGCGCTCGAGTGATAGCATACCGAGTAGCATAATCCGTAGCTACTGCGATCCACTTATTACCTGTTGTTGAAGTTGAGAAGGGACCTAGCAAGTCCAACCCCACTCGATAAAACGGCTCGGCTGGGACTTGAATAGGTTGAAGGCGTCCGGCAGGGAGAGTTGTAGGCCTTTTTCGGCGCTGGCACAGGTCACACGCAGCGACGTAGCGGCGGACTGAACGATAAAGGCCCTTCCAGAATACCCGTCGTCGAACGCGGTCATAGGTTCTGGATACGCCTAAGTGTCCAGAAGTTGGTGCGTCGTGAAGTTCTTGCAGGATGTCCTTGCGCAGATGGCGCGGGACGACGAGTAAAAGTTCCGCGCCATCGGGGTGTAAGTTGCGGCGGTACAAAACGTTGTCTTGAAGCAAGAACGTGCTCAGTGAAGGGTCGGTATCGCCGGACTGAAGGCGTTCAATGATGGAGCGCAGCGAGGGGTGGCGGCGTTGTTCATCCGCCACCTGCAGAAAGTCAGTGATGGCTAAGATGCAGTCGTCAGCTTCCACCTCAGTGGAGTTCGGTGGATCAACAGGGTGTCGTGATAAGCAGTCGGCATCGCTGTGCAACTTGCCAGATTTGTACACTACCGAGAACGTGTACTCCTGCAATCGTAATGCCCATCGGCCTAGTCTTCCTGTGGGATCCTTAAGTGTCGACAGCCAGCAGAGGGCATGATGGTCTGTGATAACTTGGAATGGGCGTCCGTATAGGTACGGACGGAATTTCGCGATAGCCCAGACGAGAGCTGGCACTCCCGCTCGGTAATGGAATAATTCCGTTCCGAATGTGACAGAAGGCGGCTAGCGTACGCTATCACACGGTTTGTGCCATTCTGTATCTGAGCAAGTATAGCACCAATGCCATGGCCACTTGCGTCGGTGCGAAGCTCTGTTCGAGCGGTTGGTTCAAAATGAGCCAACACAGGTGGTGATGTGAGCGCGGAAATCAGCGACGCAAAGGAATGTTCTTGGTCGTCACCCCAGGAGAAAGCCAGGTTCTTTCTGAGGAGAGCCGTGAGTGGCCGAGCAATTTCCGCGAAGTTGATGACGAAACGGCGGAAGTACGAGCAGAGCCCCAGAAAGCTTCGGACTTCCTATGTAGAACGTGGGACCGGGAATTCGCGGACAGCGCGGACTTTGTCGGGGTCGGGTTGGACACCAGCAGCGTCAACAAGGTGGCCAAGTAGTTTAATTTGACGGCGTCCAAAGGCGCACTTCGACGCATTAAGCTGGAGGCCAGCACAGCGAAAAACGTCAAGAATGGCCGACAGACGTGGAAGGTGGCTTTCAAAGGTGGGCGAGAAAACAATGACATCGTCCAGATAGCAAAGGCAGGTCGACAATTTAAAACCGCGTAGGAGAGAGTCCATCATGCGTTCAAAAGTTGCAGGAGCATTGCACAACCCAAAAGGCATAACCTTAAATTGGTAAAGGCCGTCGGGTGTGATGAACGCTGTCTTCTCGCGGTCGCGGTCATCGACAGAAATCTGCCAGTATCCAGATCGAAGGTCAGTTGATGAGAAATACTTGGCACCATGGAGGCAGTCGAGCGCATCATCAATTCTAGGTAGAGGATAGACGTCCTTCTTAGTGAATCGATTGAGATGGCGATAGTCGACGCAGAACCGCCAGCTGTTGTCCTTCTTTTTGACAAGCACCACAGGTGATGCCCAGGGACTTGAGGAAGGCTCTATGACGTCTTTGTCGAGCATTTTCTCTACCTCCTTCTGTATAATTTGGCGCTCAGGGTGAAACACACGGTAAGGGCGTTTGTGAAGGGGACTGGCGTCGCCGGTGTCGGTGCGGTGGGCTACGACGCGTGTGCGGCCCAGGGGACGGTCGTCGAGGTCAAAAATGTCGAGGTAAGAAAAGAGAACACTGCGGAGTGCTTCAACTTGGGAAGGTAACAGGTCACTGGCTATCATTTTGTCCAGGAATGCCTTATTGTGCGCGGTGATGACAGGCTCGGCGACGGTCTGGGTGTCAGGGGTGAAAGCTGAAACCGTACATTGCTCCAGAGTTGAGAGCTCTGCTAAGGCAATGCCTTCAGGAAGGACCTGGGTCGACGTAGAGAAGTTTAGAATAGGTACAAGGGTCCTGTTGTTGGCAACACTCACTATAGTATGCGGAAGGGCAATGTTGCGAGAAAGGGTCAGGTCAATGACGGGAGCTACCAGATAGTCGCCATCAGGAACTGGTGGGGACGGCGACATATGAACGTACATAGCAGCCTGAGGCGGTATCCGTAGACACTCCACGGACCGTAGCCGTGTGCGATTTGGAGAAGTAACATCGGAACACAAAGGCAACTCGAGCCGTAAAGTGCCGGCGGAACAATCGATGAGGGCCGAGTGCGCGGTCAAGAAGTCAATGCCAAGAATGACATCGTGTGGGCAAGCGTCGAGAACTGCGAAGAGAACTGAAGTATGGTGGCCGGCAACCGTGACGCGGGCGGTGCACATACCAAGAACTGATGTTCGACTGCCGTCGGCCACTCGCACTGTAGGAGACACAGCGGGTGTGAGAACTTTTTTCAGGTGGGATCGAAGATGAGAACTCATAACGGAAATGTGGGCGCCAGTGTCGACTAGAGCAGTAACGGTCAGGCCATCGATGAGAACAGTAAGTAAATTTCGTCTGGAATTAGCGGTCGGTAGAGGTTTTTCGGTCCGAGTTGTGAATGCAGCGCCACCTCCAGGAGCTGCATGCGCTAGTTTCCCGAGACCTGTCCAGAATAAGCCGGCGATGGAGAGCGGCGGCGTTGAGGGGAGCGTGCCTGGCGACTCTGAGGCGACGGCGAGCGGCTGGACCAGTGCCTCTGAGCGACGACGTCAGCGTAGGATGGTTCGGAGCGTAGAGATGAACGGCGAGGTGGGGCGTCCTGAAAGTGGTCATCGGCAAAACGTGGCGGTGAATACTGTCCGCGATCTTGAGGACGGTCGTTTGGAAAACTTGGTCGGGAATACCATTGGTTGCGGCAGTGGCGGGAAATGTGACCAACACGAGAGCAAGAAAAGCAGATTGGCAGATCATCGGGTGTGCGCCACTCTGATGGATTTCGGTAGCGTGGTGGGAAGCGTGGAGCCGAAGTGGCAGCAGCAACAAGTGGGGCGGCACGTTGCTCAGCCTTATGGGTGGGAGTGGACAGGGGCTGGGGTGTGTGGCTGGTGGTTGGGGGAACTAGGACGCCCATGTTGGCAAACTCTTGTCGCACGACGGCTTGAATAAGCGATATGGTTGCCAAGTTGTCTTGCGCAGGGAGCTGATAAGTTGCGGGGGCCATGGCTTCCAGCTCCTGGCGAACAATCCTTGTGATGTTGGTAGGATTCGCGAATGAACGAGGTGTCACAGGATCTTCGCAGGAAGAAGTCGCAGCGGTGTTCGGGAGTCGGTTGAAGCGTTGAGTAATCCTCCTGCTTTTAGCTTGCTCAAACCGCCGACATTCAGTGATGATTGAGTCAACGGTGGAACAGTTCTTACAAATTAGTATGTTGAAGGCATCATCTATGCCCTTCAACACGTTGCTGACCTTGTCAACCTCTGTCATGTCTTTGTCAGTTTTGCGGCAGAGGGCTAGGACGTCTTGGATGTACGCGACGTAAGACTCCGTGGATGATTGAACGCGCGACGCGAGTTCCTGCCTGGCTGCCATCTGACGAGCAACTGAGCGGCCGAACAAGTCACGGAGCTTCTGCTTACACACGTCCCAACATGTGAGGTCTTCCTCATGCGTCTCGTACCATGCCCGCGCTGTGCCTCGTAGGTAAAAAATGATGTTGGCCAGCATAAGCGTGTCATCCCACCTGTAGTGCTTGCTAACGCGCTCGTATAAGATGAGCCACTCGTCGACATCAGTTGTGTCCGTGCCGCAAAATGTGCCAGGGTCAAGGAGGTGGGAAGGGATCATGGGTGCCGGAGCTGGCGTGGACGGCGAGGACTGCGCGCCGTCTTCAGGCATCGTGGCTGGATTAAGGCGTCGACCGCTACGGAGATCCAGAGCAGGGTTGTTGGAAGATCCGCAACCTCCACCAAAAAATGTTACGGGGATTATTTATTCAGCAAGCACTGGTCGAGCTAACACTGCACACAGTGCACAGGAACGCAGGTCAAGGGCAGCTCCAGACTGCCCCACAGCAGCAACGTCGTCGTCGTCGTCTTCATCTATCCGATATCAATGCGGCGCCCGTGCCAGAGTGACCTTTCCATACCCGTGACAATATGCTTGTTTCAGGTCAAATTCGAAGTAATTGTAACGCCGAGATATTTTACCTGACTAGATCGCTTAACATCTTTATTTTTTATTGTTTACGTGAACGTCAATGGCGCTTTCTTATTTGTTACCGTCATGCATGTAGTCTTGTCGAAATTAATTTTCATATCCCATTTCTCATACCACTTGTCAACAGCACACAAAGCATCATTGAGCAAGACCTGGTCAGCAATGCTTTTTACACGAGTATATAACACACAGTCATCCGCGAACAGTCTCACATCAACAGAAGAGTGACCAGCTTTTGCAGTATCATTGATGTACGACAGGAATAAAATTGGACCCAACACCGAAACCTCTGGTACTCCGGACGTAACAGGCAATGATGTGACCGCGCTCCGGTAATTTCTACAAATTGCTCCCTGCTATGCAAATAGGCAGTGACCCATTTGGTAATTTCTACAGCAACACCAAGCTCATGCATTTTTTCGATCAGCTTTGCATGAGAAATGGTGTCAAATGCCTGTGACAAATCTATCACGATCATATCTATTTGCTCCCTAGAATTATGTGCAGTTGCGAATGTGTATATTGTTTCAAAAATCTAGGTGACATTGACAGGCGTTTGCGGAAACCATGTTGATGCTTGTAGTAGAGTTTATTTCCTTCAATATACTGCACTAATTGTTTAGAAATGACATGCTGTAACACTTTACACGTGGTGCATGTGATAGAGATCGGGCGGTAATTAGCTACATTGAGTTTGTCTCCAGATTTTAATACAGGTACTACTCTGGCCATCAATCAGCCAGTCCCTTGGTACCTTTCCCTCTCGCAGCGATACACTAAATATTCTGAACAAAATTGTGAAACTCATTCACAGTATCGTCTTAGGAACTCATTTGGGAACATATCGGGACCTGCCGACTTAGACTCTAATTTTAGCACCGAAATAAAATACCCTGCTGGGAAATAATTATACGCTCGTCATTACTTTGTTTGTCGCTCTATTTGAAGAGAGGTGAATTAACTACGTTCCGGGTAAATACTGAGTTAAAATAGTTATTGAATTCTTGAGCGACCAAGACGGAATCATTACATGTGGTTCTATTTACAGTAACACCGCTTATAGTTGATTTGGACTGAGCCTGACAGATATCTCCAACACTTCTGGGTTGAGCTTTCCATGTACTCTGTCAATGTTTGAGATAGGAAATGCTTTTTAGATGTCTTTAATTCCGCTCGAACAATTGTACTAAGATTAGCAATAACCTCAGGATTTCTTGGGATTTTTCGCCTGGCACGCCGTAGTCGCCGTTTCAAGTGGATAATATTGCGAGTTATCCAGGGATTATATTTCTGCAGGCGTTTCAGCTTCGTTGGTACGAAAAGTGATACACATTCTTTTACGACTGCCATGAAATACTCCAACAGCGTATCTACATCGTTTGTGTCATGCGGGGCATCGAAGGCCATTGCCAAGCGATCGAGAATGGAAGTGTCACCCGCATTATTGAAATCACGAACTTGAACATTTTGGTTTTCTTGTAAGCACGACTCTTTAATACCCACTGTAGCTACGACCAACCTGTGATCTTAAATTCTGTCTGATACAATAATTTTGCAACGAAAAGTATCTTGTGATAGGAATAGCAGATCTATTACCGTTCGGTATTGGCCTTGTATTCTTCTTGGTTCACTGACTACCTGAATCAAGTCATACTTCATCATTATTTCTAGCATATCTTTAGCGGCATGCCTATCGGTAATTCCTACAATGCGAGAATCCCAATCAACACCAGGCAAATTAAAGTCCCCAATGATAATAAGCCTACACTTAGCGTTAGCAACTTCAAATAAGTAATCATCAAGATTTTCAAAGAAATCCCTAGAGCTTCCTGGTGCTTTATAAATAACGCCAGCAATTAAGGCAGTTTCATTAATAAATAACGTGCACCACACGTTTTGCGTTCCATTGATACACGGTAGCTGCACATATGTCAATGGTTTCTTAATCAGTAATGCAACGCCTCCACCTCTCGTTGTTCTATCATGTCGTAGCACATTGTATGACCTAGGAAATACATCCACATCATTGATGTCACCCTGCAGCCAGGTTTCCGTTAACGCAAACAGATCTATCTATCTCTCTATCTATCTATCTATCTATCTATCTATCTATCTATCTATCTATCTATCTATCTATCTATCTATCTATCTATCTATCTATCTATCTATCTATCTATCTATGTAGCCGCCTACGTCTGGATGCTCTCCTGGCCGTCTCCATAGGTTGTAATATACCAAAACTCGTATAGCACAGGATCAGTGCATAAAGAATATGATTCACTGCTCATAACATGGATCACGCAAAAACGTTCGGCAGGTCCCACGCGTTGTGGGAATCGGTTTCATGCGAAGCAGTCAGCGAGTACTTCTATGCTGTATTTTATGGCTTTGGGGCAAGCGTTACGAGGTGGATCGACGTGTTTTTGCAAGTGGGCAAGTGCACATCGTGGGCTTACCAGGCACGTTGACAACACTTGCGTTTGAAGGTAACTTATGGTGGGACGCAACGTCAGTCCTCACATTAGAGGCATACGTCTGTATTATCGAAACTAAGTGCATTTTATGGTGCAATCATAGGAATGTCATACGTAACTTTCGTTATTGCATATCTCCGGGGACGAGCAATGTTTCAATATAGCTTGCTGAATTATAGGAATATAAATGCAATGTTTATTTGACTGCTATAAAAGCGGAGCCAACACTGGAATCACAGACGTTAATCTGATATGACGCCTGTATCGTAGGAGTACATATGTAGTGTTTATTGCTTTCATGCAAACCAGAATTGACGTTCCACCGACATTACGCCTGCATAAGCTGTTTTTCCAAGCCACTTTATAGACCTGGCGTGGCTCTGTGGTAGAATACCTGATTACCAGGCAGAATGCCTGTGTTCGATTCCTGCTAGGATCCTGATTTCTATGATTATCATTCGTTAGGTTGACGCTGCCGAAGTCGGTTTTTCTTAACGCTCTTGCAATTAAATTACCTATATCTGTTCTCGCCGTTCCAGGGTAGATATAAATTGTCAATCACGTGTGGCGTATACCCGTACACCGCAGCCTGTGGTATACGTTATGTGCCAGACGTGTCTGGAGGAAAGGGTTAGACGACGTACGCGACAGAATTTTCACGTTATTCATGTCATGACCCGACAGTCATATTCGTCAAATCCTACATCAATTTAAGGAGGTGATCACGAGAGAACCCAGACCTAGGAGGCTAGATAGATAGATAGATAGATAGATAGATAGATAGATAGATAGATAGATAGATAGATAGATAGATAGATAGATAGATAGATAGATAGATAGATAGGTTCGCTAAGAAAGGCTTCGCATTTAATACCCGTCGCGTTACGTCGTGAACCCATTTCTCTCAGTCACGCGTGGCACACAACCACATGTTCATGTTATGTGGGTATGTGCCATAGGCGATACAGATTCTCAATCAACACAGTAACCGCGAACATACGCATTTACACGCGAGGAAAGTGATAATAACGAGAATTTTTGGAGCTTTACATCACAAATCTGAGATAATATGAGACATGCCGGCCGTAGTGTAGGGCTCGGGAAACGTTCACCGTTGTTCCAGTGTTCTTTAGCCAGTGTTTTACCAGTGTTCTTCAGTGTTCTTTAACGTACATTTGACAACGCACACACGCAGGCCTTTATCATTTCGCCTCTATCGAAATGCAACCGCCGCGGCCGCGATCGAACCCGCGACCTTGGGCCCAGCAGCCGAACAGCGTAACCGCTACAACACCGCGGCGGACGCAACGAAAGCGACGGAGCTGAAGACTGAACACGCAAAAACCGGGGCCAATGGTTCCTACAATAACTCCGCCGTGGGTACCAAGCCCCTCATTATTACGGTTGACTCCAACAATCATTTATCAAAACCCAACAACGCCTACTTCTTACACTGCATGAAAGACAGCTTAGGTGTGAACAGGTTATCAGAAGACCTCGTTGCCAGGCCCAGGACAGGAGCCATCACACATCATCTCTTCGTAAGAGGCATCCACTATTTCCACCAGCTGTACTATACCTTGCACTTAACTACACTTAGACCTCTCGTAGCGGCGATCTTGAACGGATTCGATAACAAGTCCTGTACAGCTAATGGCGCTCACCTTGTTTAAGAACTGCGATGAACCCCTTCCACCCATCCACAAGAGTTCGTGAAACGTGCGTGCGTTGTCCGGCATAACGGACTAGTACAAGCATAACAAGTCTAACTACAACCGTGACTGTAAATAACGTGCTGTGCGCCTGCGCATGCCACTCGGCTGTGTATATACCTAGATAATTTTTTCTCAATGAAGCTCAATTGCGAGAAGTGCCTATCCTGTGCATCTGTCTTCCGTATTTGTCCTGTTCGAATTCGTGCTGTCCAATATTGAAGATTTTAGACACTACATGTCAGCTTACCGCGGCTGGTGTTGATAACACCCATGTTGCTGTTGGCATCAATGCGCAACTGTAAACGACTGGTTATAGAACAAATGTGCGACTCTTCAACGTATGAGTGCGTATAACGTTTGCACATTTCTGTAGCGTCATTCCGTCATGTTTCGCTCAATGTGAAAAATTACACCACAGTCACTCTCCCATGCTTCGCATAACGACACCCACGGTACGTGGGATCTGCCGAATTTTTTGTCTAGGTCTGTAGTGTGACATGGCCAATAATCGATATACATACCTGTTTCTTAAGTTCATGCATAGATTGAACCTTTTCACTGATCAAATCATGAACTGCTGTCCACTTCACTTCTGCATTCCAGCCGACAGCACCAAAATGCAATAGCATAGACACTGTCTGTGCTGAGACCCCTTGAAGCAGACAGAATTCCTCTTGGCATATTAATTCTGTGCGGCTCTTGTGTGTTGTGAGTGACCTATATAATTTCCTGGTTTACATTTTAATGTTTGTTCAGAATGCCACCGAGCAAGGACAGACTGCAGTGTAGCGGAAATGACGGATGTTTCCTGTAATGTAATATAATTTGTGCATATTTGACATTGTGCCCTTCCACTCAGTTGGTATGATGTACCTTTTATGTACGTATTTCGTTTTCTTTGACGATTAGACTTATGCTTGCTTCTCATATTCGCAGACACCTTTACTCACTACCTCGAGGCGAAAAAGTGTCCCCTGCAGGACCTCCAGAAGAGACACCAGTCCCCGAAACGGCACCTTGCACAAGAATGTGCCGACCTGCACTATTAAGGTAGGCCACCACGTTCAAAAACGATTTAAAAAATATGATTTATTTAATTTGACTATTCCAAGCTCCTTGTCTGTTAAAGAACATTTAGCAAACAGAATTTTGCAGTTATCTTGAGCCATTCAAAAGTTACGACCATTTTTCCAACACCTCTAAGACGTATTCGAAACGGAAACTGAAGGTTTCTGATTCCACAACACCTGCCATGTCGTCATAAATGTTTTTCCTGCTACATATTAAACAATGCTAAGTGTCTAAGTACATTCCAAAGCTTGTGGGGCATGACGTTTTCCATTTATTTGAAAATTTCTACTGCACGGCTGCGGCATTCTGTTTAAGTCGTGCGCGTTTTCGCTCAGCTGTCTGTGCTTTTTCGTACACCACTTCGAGCTCTTGGACTTAGTTGTGGCCGTTCAAGGAGAAAGTTATAGTACTTCCTGAAATAAGACAAAGTATAGGACAAAAAAGAAGCATCAACGCAAATTATGGAATCAATATACCAACAGTGGAGCCGCTGTGGCGCACATAGATGGGAGTCAGCTGGAGACCGCAAAATGAGCTAGAAAAAATATATGTGCTTCAGCTCGCTCAAAAAGGAGAATGCGACGCTTCAGGGGAGGTCCCAAGCTATGATCCTGGAGAATTTCAGACATTTTGAATGTTGCTTTATTATATGTACTTTCCACTGAAATCTTTAAAGCCATTTGTCTCAAAACACGATTTTTTGAATCCTATACTTACGGGAAAAGTGATAACTTTCATTCTGATAAATTTTTACATACAATTTTGCATACTATTTCTTTATAGGTTGAGTTGTGCATTTAATCAGAATTATTGAAAATGAGCTGTAACTTTTTTGTACTATGGCCAATTGTGTGTAAAACAAACCTGTCAAATATAAACTTTTTCATTATTTTTACAATGTTATTATATAGTAATATTATAGACATGGGGTGATAGTGGAGGTTAGATGCAAGGATAGTGTCCTCACTATGTAGCCGCCAAGTCTCGTTTCCATCGCACGAATCATTTTGTAGTTATGACTGTTGGCGCATCATGCATATTTTGGCAGATTTTAATTTCTGTAAAATCTGTGCTTTACTTTTTTTAGCAGTTTCATTATTCTAAAGTTGAAATTTACCTAATCTCTACAAGCCAAAGCCATAGTTATAAATTTTGGACTGCAACTGTAAAACTTTTTCTCGAAGGTGGTGACCTACCCTAATACAGATAGGTTTGCGTGTACATTTTATGGATTTTATTACCCTTGAAGTTATTGAAGTGATATTTTATTGCGATAGCAATTATATGGACAGTCTCGGCTGGAAAATGTCCGTCCCCGTCGCCGTCATTCACCGTATATGTATAAGTATGTATATATATATATAGAAAGGCCGCAAAGAAAAATAATTAAGAAATTCTTTCCGACGCGCGGAATCGAACGGGCGACCTCTCGCTTTGCAGCCCGCCGCGTTAGACGTTAGGCCACAACAGCACCGTCTCTCAGCCTGCTAACGGCGAGCTATTTATATACATCATGTAATTCAGCATGCTTTCTTAGTGGCCACATAGATGGCGCGACGTGCGCGCGTGTTGCGCGCTTTAAAGATCGTCGCCCCGCCCCTGCGAACGCCGTTGCTGTTCGCTCTACAGGGCGCCGTCGCTTTCGTGCGCTTATCTCAAGGAAAGAAGGGGCGGCCGGTGGGGTGCTTCGCTTCGCTCGCTGCAGCGGCCGCGTTTGCGAAAGGAGCGCGCTGTTCAAACAGAAATAAGTAACAACTGTGACAGTTAGTTCGCGCTCGTCTTGTGTGTACCTGTTCGTTTGTTTCGTGCGTCCTGCTTTATGTTTGAGGAGTGCGCTTCAAGTGTCGAGCTGTGACGCATTAGTTCGCGCTCGTCCGGTGTGCGTTCTTTTCGTGCGTCCTTTTTTTTTAAATGAATACGTGTCAGCTTCATTTGGAAAATTCTTTGTAAATGTGCATGGGAAGGTGCAGATGTGTGCATTTTTAAAATGCAGTTGCTACCTTCAGCACTGCATAGACAAACTTTTTGCTAGTGAAGCTGAAATAAATTTCTTTTCATTCGCTCGCACGATTACGTCCAAACAGTACATAAAACATTTTTTTCTTAAGGATTTTATCCAGAGGCCATTGACTACCTCAGTAGAGCATGAGGCATTAAGTGTGTGTTGCAAAATAACAATATTTTTAATTAAGTTTGTTGGCAAATTACCCTTAGTTGTCAGCTGCAGTGCTTTCACTCCGGGTTTCTCAGGACGCAGTGATACCTCATTTCTCAGGTTTGGACTGGTTTGTCCAATTTCAAAAGCTCATATTTGCATTGCCTGCAACAAAGGAACAAATTTTTTATTAGTAAAAAGTAAGTTAGGCTAGGTCTAACTGCCCCACGTGGGAGCGGCCCGCGGTGTCACCCTAAGGGGTGGCACTTCTCCGGATCCTGAAATAAAGTTCTTCGTACCTACCGTAAGACAGATTAGCAAAGCTCCCGCTTGCTCTGCCGAGAAACTAAATTTTATTCCTGCGTCCTACATGAACAGGTTCTGATCTTGGAGTAATTTGAGACCACAAGGTTCTCGCACCCTCACATGTGACTGGACCATGCAACATACAACTCGATGACCTGACGCAGAACTGGATAATGCGACTGGCAACTGGGCAGCACGACAGATTATGGGACCGAGCGACAGCAAACTGGATTTGCTCGTGCAAATTTTTTTTTTCTCGTGCTATTCTGTTGTGATGTTCAACTGGGCAGGTATGTCTCTGTTTTTATTGGAATGTAGGCAAGATTGATCTCTAGATTGATTGACCCGGATTTCATAGCATTTGTCTGGAAGACAAAAAATTATCTGAACGCGAATTATGGTCTAACGGCTATGGCATTAATATGATAACCTGGATGGTAGAGCTTCGAATGCACGCCGTTGATGCAGCAGTTCATCTTGGGCGGAATGGCGATTGAACCATATACTTTGATTAAGCTGAACGCTAAAAATTGTTAATGATCAGAGGTAATGTGATTGGTTCCCCTCGGTATGCTTAGTGATCACATGTTGGTTTCAGCACGTAAAGCTGCGGTGTTATTGCTGAAATATTTACAGTAATCTAATTTCATACTACTGAGTGCTTGTTGCACACAGCTTTGCACACAGCATTTGACCGATAATATATATATATATATATATATATACATATGTGAAGAACTGAGGAACCAAATTTCTTATCTATCTTGAATATTGCATTCCATGACAACAAAGAGGCATTTGTGCTGCTTTAATTGTTACTCTCGAATTTTAGCAAAATTGTGTGTGGTTTAAAACTTCGCGCCCACAGCAAAGTACGCAGCCATCATTCTTCATGTTCATGAGCCACATGCAGCATCAACAAAGTACGTCAAACGTTTTCGGAAAATTATAGTAATTGATCGGGTTTAACGCCCCAAAACCAAGATATGATTGTGAGAGCCGCCTTAGTGGAGGGTCCCGGAAATTTCGACCACCTGGGGTTCTTCAGCTTTCACCTAAATCTATGTACACTATGCAATCTATTTCCGCTTCCATCGAAAATGCGGCTGCTGTGGCCGGGATTCGATCCCAGGACCTGCGGGTCAGCAGTCGAGCACTATAAGCACTAGACTACCGTGGCGGGTCAAACGCTTACTGAGACGTCTATTGCCCAGGCAGTAGAGGTAGCAGTAGAAAAAAACTGTGTAGTGTAATTGATCAACTACTGGATAGCATCTCCAAGTGTATAGCTGTAGTTGTCAGCAATGAAATTACTAAGCAATCTAGTCCCAGCACCAACAGGTGCCCCTGACTCAGGTAAACTGCCGACAGCCAGTGACGTTGGCACAATATGCAATGGTAAGGGGAATACCACTGATAATTGACATGGCTTCTCAGAATATCCGTCGGCTACTCGTCAAGAACATGTGGTTGAACACGTAGCGGAAACCCTGCTTCAGAGACACGTAGCGGCTCCCCGTTGAACCATGCTACTCCTGCGTCCCCCCATGCTAAATCAACGAGTCCGCCCACTGAAGTTCTGAAGGAGAGTATTTTGGAGTAAATGGTCTCCGCAAATATTCATCTACTAAAATAACATCCGTGAGAGTATTACAGTGGAACTGTCGCACAATATTTGGTGCTATTACCAGAGTCCGTCAATACTTTTACTGGTCATGAAGCTTCCGCGAAAGTTTGACATAGGGACAGGAGCAGCCGCTGGGGGCACCCTCGCCCGTGTGGGGGCATCGGTGCGGAGCCAGCGCTGCAGTTCTACGGCACGCATCGGAACTGAAAAACGTGATCAACTGTACCCGTGAACGTTGATTATATCTTCAGAGCATTATTACCTTCAGGTACACTCGGGGAACCTTTATTACAGTGCAATTTAGCGCCGAAGGAGGCATTAGAGCACGAAATTCCTTGGCAACAAACGCGTGCTGCCTCCGCTGTTTCTTCATGTTTCTTCCGTTTTCTCAAAGCATCTAGCAGAAATCTGCGAACGATTCAGTCCATCAAGGGCTCTGGCGGATTTTAATGCCTCGCGGAAGTACAATGGCTGCAACTCTTGAACGCGCATATCAAATCATTCAGTCTATACACCTGATGTTTCTATACGAATGGCCCCGTTTTCTTAAAATGGCCCCGTAATTATCGAACCAACAGTCACTTTCAATGAATCAGTGCTTTGAATTTAGCAATTGAGGAGCACCAAGGAATACTTTGTACGCCTTTTCTGTAGTTTTGTGTTTTCTTTTGTGTTGGTTCATCACTGCGACGCCGTGTCTCGTTTAAAGTTTGGTCGCTCATGCAATACTGTGTAGTTTTCGCAGTGCTTCTTTAGTGTTTTAAGGCGGGAATCTTGGATGTCTCGTGAAACGCAAAAATGGACTGTCGGCACCGGCGGCGTCCCGCGTCGGCGGCGTCAACACGAGTAATACGAAAAATCATCACGTGATGACGTCACAGATCACCAATATCTGTGATGTCATCATGACGTCACGTAACGTGGCGTCAGACAATGACGTCATTCCATGAAATCGTCGCTTTGCATTGCCTCCGTGATCGGTGGACCGATCACAGAGGCAGCGCAAAAACAGACGAGGTGCAGAAACCTTGCAATGCCTCCCAACCTGGAGGAAGTGCAAAATCACCTTAGGTGCAGACAGCTTTCGGAGGGGGGTGGATGAGGATCAATACATCGACTGAAGAAAAAGAGGATAGTGTTAACCAACCGATTAGTCTAAGGCCAATGCTTAAGAGACCCCGCGAGTTTATTCCTCTCTTCAGTTGCGACTTCCACTAAATTATTTTTCTTTGTTTTCGGCATTTGTAAGCGTCTCGGTCTTCATCAGGTGTTCATTACATCTACAGTTAGCGTGACAAAACCAGACTGAACCTTATGATACCGGCATTCGCAACCAAACATGTTTATTTAGTTCAGATGTTGGCTCTGATACACATGCACAGCACATACCTTGTGTGTATCTTTCAGGTTTTTGGTGTGTAGACGAACGAACTCTGGACGTTTTTGCACAAGACAACTAAGCCGGGAGGCCGTCGAAAACCATCGGCACAGCGTCCGGCAAAAGTTACGAAACATCGCGCTGCGAGGTCACAACACCACCTCCGACTAGCCATTGGTGCACGCGAACAATGTCACTGTCACCGAAGTGCTTTTCGCAGACACGCACATGCGGGGAGTCAAATGTGAGACCACCGGTTTCTCCTCGTGGTATGGTGGGCTTACACATTTCCCGCCGTTCGCTGTCTTTTGGCAGCCAGAGCACCGACACCTTTTCGTCATTTCCATTGCATCCTGGTCGAATCCAGGGTATGCCGCAGGTGCGCGGCATCCTTTCCGATCCTCAGGCACAACACACTAGGCACAATACAGCACATAAGCTGAAAACTACGCGCTGACTCGCCAACATATTTTGCACTGACAGCGGCAGCCGCCTTCGCTGCCGTCTACCCGGTGCCATGGATGGATGGATGGATGCTATGAGCGTCCCCTTTATAACGGGGCGGTGACAAGTGTGCCACCAGGCTCGACAAAAAAAAACTTTACTCTCTTTTTTCTTAGCGTTGGCCTAGTGTCTTTACTTCAATTAAAAAAGACTTAGGTTTTCAGCTCCGTTCTCTGCCCTTTACGGCAGAATGTCTTCATTTTTTCTCAATATTTATTTTTGTCCTTTCTCTCTAGTTTTCCGCCACCAATACTCTAACCGTCTCTTACTTATTTCAATCGCGGGTGTGTTCAGCTTTCCATTGTCTCTAAAACCCAAGGCGTCATGTAGGCTCGTGCCCAAACGTACACCTGGATGGATGTGTCCACATTCAATCAGAACATGCTCAGCCGTTTCCTGATCTTCCCCGCAGCACGTGCATTGTCATCCTTCTTTACAGAATCTCGCTTTATAACTACCCGTTCTAAGCCAACCCGATCTCGCTTCAAACAGTAAAGTGTTTCCCATTGAATTGTCGTAAAATGCCTCCCTCCTTATTTCATTTTTGCCCTTTCGGTAGTTACTCAAAGCCGGTTTTAACACGAAAGTGTTTTATGCCGGGGTCCACCAACTACATCCGTCACGGATATGACGTTGATAAAATGGACGCCAACGGGTGAGAAAGAAAAAAACCAAGAAAAACGTTCCCCGCTGGGAATCGAACCCACGACGCTGCGGCCGCGACGGCAAGCGCCCGACGCCCTACCGACTAAGCTAAGTCGGTAGATGCTAAACGCTGCGCGAACGCGCCTTATATCTTTCACACATTCTCTTTCGCGGCGGGCGGAGCGGGGTGGTGCTGCCGTCTGTGAGAGGTGAAAAAAAGTAATGCTTCACGATCGACACGCATTAACGCTTACTCCGAGATTGCACGCTATATCGGAGGTCATGGTTAAAGCGTCTCGATACCACAGAGGTAGACTGGCCGCGCTGGCGTCGCCGAGGCGTCCTTGACGAAGTTACGTTCTTTACCTTTGGCTTCGTGATAGCGTGCGTCGGCTCATCGGAGTAGTGCAGCTTCCACTTGCACCAACGCGATTTCTCCACGGCCGACTGCTTCAATTGCGAGAGCACCGACTAACAAAACTGCTGCAATATGCGTTGCAGAAAGGACGCGATTTCTACGGGCGAATGTCGTGCCTTGGTGGAGCGAGAGCAGCGCCTGCGAGACAGAGGCCAGCGGGACGCACGCGTTTGCGGCTCAGGCTACGAACCTCTACCTCCCGTGTTGCTGAAGCGCAGTGTGTGTTACGTATGCATGAGCGCAGGCGTCGGCTACCCATTACTAGAAAGCGCACACCGTGCCGTTTCTCTCCTTAATTGACGACACTTTGAAGAAATGCATACCGGGTACCAGTGTTCATTATGAGCTTGTTGATATCATCCTTACGCGGGATTCACGATTCGGTGCGTCCAAATATATGTTCACACCGTCAGCTACCACAACGGTTTAATCATGATTATGGGCGTTAGTCGTCGCGATACAGACATGCTGACAACATGGGTGCATCCACGTCAAACGGTGCTGCCAAACACGAATAGACATTGTACAAGCTCTCATATATCACTACACAATGAGCACTACTTCTGTGAAGACACGTTTCACTATCGTGTTATACCGATTCCTGTGACGGAGGGATCAGCCATGTTTTTTTCTCCATAGCTGCCATCCAATAAATCCTCTCCGCCTCTCTGACTTTTCGCTTAACGCTCTTTGTTGACATACTGCTTACACTACCAGCCGTATATTTACTAGTGAGCCTCCTAGTTCTTTTTCTCCACTGTGTGTCCACGCTCTTCCTATACAAGTAACGGAACACCTTCTCTGCCCATCTACTCTCCTTCATATTCCTTAGCCTTTCTTCGAACCTTATTTTGCTCTGAGCCTCCCTCGCCTCAAAACCTGCCCATCCCATATCGCCCTTTACGGCCTCATTTGTCGTCTTCCCTTGAGCACCCAACGCGAGGCGTCCCACAGTCCTTTGATTTATATCCATTCCCGATTGCAAATCTGCCCTCATGCACACCACTGAGTTCCCAAAAGTAAGCCCCGGAACCATTACACATTTCCACACAACAGAATGGACGCAGCGCCGCGCCGCGGCCGCCGCTTGCAGAGCTCCCCCATAGAGTTATGGCGAAGCTTCATGACCAGTAAAAGTATTGAAGGACTCTGATATTACTGATTTACATTGTCGTAGTTCTCAGTTAAATCCTGATTTAATTGTAGCACATGAACCTTGGCTAACTCCACAGCAATTTTCACTTTTAGAATTACGTTTGTTTAGATTAGACCGACCGTAGAGAGGTGGTTAAATAATTACAACGTTATTAAACAAAATTTGCCATAAAGCAAAGACGACGTTGAAACTGCGGTCCCCGGAATATGACATTTTAGTTATAAGCATAACTGTACCATCTGGTCAGGCTTTTCAAATAGCCAATGCTTTCCTTCGCTCAGGCCTAGATGACACCCGGTCATTGGACATTCTGATGGGCACGTGGGGAAATATTATTTCATCAGCAGAGCATATGAACACCGATCATGTTACATGGTGAGTAAAAATCACACCATCTCCCGCTAAAGGGGACCTGAGGCGATGCGAAGCAGCGTTTCGGCATGTAGAGCCCGTGTTTCAGAGGGGGAGTAGAGAGGGGAGGGGAGAGAGGCAAATGGGAGAGGAGAAAGTGGAGAGGGGGAGAGGAAAGGGGAATCGGTGAGGGGAGAGGGGAGAAGGAGAGAGAGGAGGTGTGTCGAGAGGGCTTGCGCATGCGCAGTAAGGGTGGTCACGCCGCACAACACTGCCATCACCACCGGATTGAACTCCGCTATAAGATGCTTCACGTCTAAAACATATGCATGCGGCAGACGCTTATAAATTGGTCCCAAGATAATCATCTTCCATACCGCTTCAACTTTGACTTTGACTTTTTCAAGCTCCAGACTTAATATTTTGGATTGGTAAGTGGTTAATTGTGCGAGAAATAGCGACCACTTTCCGGTTACTTAATATAATTATGCGCAACAATACAAAGAGGGCCGCGCACAACCCTAGAACAGCGCCGCGAAGTGTACTGGAAGCGGCAGGCGTGAGTAAATTATGAGGGCAGCGGCGAATTCTTGCATGAGCATCAACTAACAAAAATTCACTAACGATTACGATACTTACTAATGCGAATTTTGAGCACAGCATCGTGTTGGGGCAACGCCAATTGTGTTTGAAGTTTTGGATATCCGCAGTTTTAGCTATGTAACTTTCGCTATATTGCCCCGGAGGCTCCCAGCGCTCGAGTGTTACGCACACCGCTCTGTGCATTGCAGGGACCGCGAACCAAGAGAAACGCCGGCAGTCCCTTTACGACGAGTGAAGCCAGCCCGAGTGCACGTGTCAGCCCTGCATGCGCACGAACTTCGACAGAGGATTCAGAACGTCTGACGTCTAACTCTCCTCCAGCGTGTTCTCCCGACATCCGTGTGGTGGCATTAGAGTATATGGCCATTTAAAGCCCTAAGATTTCGTCAAGTAGCGACATACGTGGAAGAAAGCACGCCTCCTCTCTTTACTCTCCTCCGCCCTCTCCGAGGCTGGCGCTACGTCGATATTGGGGAACTGCTGTCACGTGGCACCACGTGCAGTGTTCGTTTGATTACAGTCGCTTTCGACTGCCATCCTTGTTCTAGAAGATTGCACTCGCTGGTGCACAGCGCATGCGTTTTACGGATACGCACTTCTCATACCGTGTGCTTTGTGCTGCGAACTGCCTTCCACAGGACATGGACGTCGCTGTTGGTTGCCATGGGCGGCTTCTGCGCCTTCTGATGCCAGGACAAATCTAGCGAAGGCAAGAAGCTCTTCATGATACCATCAGGTAAGCGCATCGAGTTGCGACGAAAGACTTGGTTGCGCAAAATCGGAAAGCAGAACTTCAGGCCGATATTTTGAGCTCGGCTTTGCGAGGTAAGTTGCGAGTCTCTCGTACTATAAGTATGCGTCGAAGTTCGCACAATTCGTAGCCCGCTAAGACGCCGTAGACATGTCGCCGTTATTTCTGCCGTACGTCGCCATCTCTCGTGCACGTTTTATTACTGCTTCTGCGGGGTATTTACTTTGTTTCATGTCAACAAAACGTGGTTACGTTTTCTGCTTGACCTGATGCGCCGGCTGGTTGGAGTTCGTGGAGTTGGGTCGTGCGCCTAGCATCATGCACGCGGACTGACCATCGAAAGTGTGATTGCGAAGCTTCAGAGATTCAGTGCAGCTATTTTGAATAAAGGAAGCTGGAGTGCGGAAACTAACATTAGGATTGGTGCTCTCCATTTGTTTTTGTGCCTGTTTATTCGTTCCCAGAAGCTGCTGGGCTTGCGATACGAAAGTAGCTATGCAAACTACGCATGTCGAAGCAAATAGCAGGGTGCGGGCATCGTTCAGGAACCTCACGTACACATGTCATTTCGCGCGAAGGTTTATATCCGCGATGTAGCTCTCGCAATGGAAACGTTTCCCGTGGCACGCTGGTCCATTCATTCGCTTGGTCGTTCATTCAGGGATGTAGTTCGTATGTTAAATACGTCTGCATGACTCACTTGCGCAATAAGTTTGGTGCATCTGGTCACCCAACGAAACAACCGACTCAACCAATCAAGCTCTGAGATGTTTCTTGCACTGACAGCCAGTGTGAATTTGCAAACCCAGCAAATCAACTGAAAATACTCATTACTCGGTGAACCGTAACAATGACAGAGACAAGTTATTTGATTTGAGTGAGCGCTTCGTTGGAACCTGTAGTGGAACAAAATTTCAGCAGCGTCAGCAGAATTTGAAAATAACATAGGGACTTTGCCATTTTGCTGAGTAGGGTTGTTCACATAAAAGGACCTACAACTAAACACAGCAAACATTTTTATTCAGAAACGAACTACATTTCCGAGAACATTACAATGTCAACGTGCACCTCAATATGAAGAAAGGGACAGGACATTGCACTTATTTCGGTAAGATCAGACGCTACAGTGAACAAAACAAATGCTACGAGAATTTTTCATAAGTCAAATATGTTAGGATACAAAGATATTCTACATAGGCGCAATAACAAAGTTTGACGCCAAAACTGTAGTGACGAAAACGGAAGCAGGCGCCATTAAAAATAGGCTGCTTCTCTTCAACAGTATGATGATGTCAATGGACTCATTGACCTAAACTCCGTGAAGAGATATAGGTGGTCAATACAGCAACCAGCATCCACAAAGTTTCAGCTACGTCATTACAGGAGCTCATGCCAAGCCCTTCCAGCACAGCTGCGCTGGAAATGTTTCCCAACAGCTTCTCTCACATAGCAACCTGTGCCTTCTTCAACGTCTGTGCTATGGTGACGCTTTTGGAGCTCCTTGTCATTGTTCTGCACCTCAACAAACCAGTGTTACAGCACAGTGTCGCCGAAATGCTCACACGTTGTTGAGAATACAGCACGCATGAATGGCCAGGCGGGAGTTCTCAGTTTCGCACTCAATCCTTTCCATGATGAAGCGAAACCTTGCCTTGCGCTTACCTAACGCATTCTCAATAATGCGCCGAGCTTCGAAAAGGTTGTAATTGAACAACATTTGTTCATCACTCAACTGTGCCCTGTGGCTAAACGGTTTCATGAGGTTTCCAGTCAGCGGGAATGCCTGGTCACAGAGGATCAGGAAGTCGCACCACTGATGTTGAGCAGTGATCGGCGGAACACGGGTCACTGCACTACACCTGCCAGCTGTGACCGTTGCTAAACGTACGAGCCGGGTACCGCCCAGGAGATCCCACATTGACGTATCAGAACGTGTACCTGTGGTCCACCAGCGCAATCAGGATCATCCTCTACTTGTATTAGAAAAACCTGAAAATTAACCGCCACTGCTGAACAACACATATAACGGTTTAGCTACCGAGCATACAATTCATAGATGTTTCACAATATTACTACAGAGCATCGCTGTACACAATGCCTTTTATTTTTGAGTTCAACGTAAGTGAAGATTAAGTGCGGCCTTATCGCGCAGTGACTAACTTCTGTATGGTATGCAGTCGTTCAAGCCACAATGTTGGTCTACATGATCATAGCAGGCAGAAAAAATATAATGTTGCTTTGTACTTAACTCGCCTGACAGTCGTCTGTATTACAAGGTACTACGTGCATTAGCCTAACAACTCATCCTCTATACTACAGAAGTGGTACGTCGCTTAAAGAATGACCGTGATGTAATGAAAGTGCGCCCCATATCTGAACTGCTACTTACTATCCATCATAGGCGTCCGCAGGGTTCACCATGAGGGGGGGCGACGGTTAATCGCAGCTCCTCCCCTACTAAGTCAATGTCCGAGGCAAACTTTGCGCCCCCCTCCCCTCTTAGGTGACTAGGGGGTAAATGTATGGGGCATATTTTGCGCCCCCTCTTAGGCGACTTGGAGGGGCGCTCCCCCCCCCCTCCATTGCGCACGCCTATGCTATTCATTGTAGTGCCTGTAGTCAGTGGCGTTCTTCTTAGGCGGTGAAACGAAAAAATGGCACCCGTCTAACGCACCTATCACTTGCGGGAACACCAACATAGCAGTCAATTCACGGATAACCTCGGCCGTGCTCTACATCGTGGGCATGTTGATCCACTGGGCCTCCATAGTGTCGATGAAGGCTTCGCGCAATTCTCTGTAGGCCTCGTTGACGGTTCAACGTCCCACAACGATCAATACGGGGATACTACGATCTTATGCTGAGGAACACAGTCGGTATAGGCCGATCGCCACGCGTTAATCAAGCGCGATTGCTTCCCGCATGTTTGTGTCTGACGCTCGAGTAGCGGTCTCACGGTTTCCACAATGTAGCGAAAGGTCGCTGGCATGACACGGAACGCTCGCTTGAAGAACTTGTTGTTAAGCAGTGGCATGGTCTCCACGAACCACCGCGTCCGGCGAGTAAAAGACCATCTTTCTCTGTCCACGCTTCGTTCGGTCACCTGTTTCGCCGCTTCAATCCCAGCATCAAGCTGGGATTGAAGTAGCGTGTGTACAGTAGCGTGGATTGCAGTAGCGTGTGTGCTTTTAAGTGTATTTATAATATTTCACTAACGATAACATGGAAACGAAAATAAAGCGTTGCAGCGCCACTCCATTTTTGCGAGAAACACCTGAACCACTCAACGGCCGTTGAAAACTGCTGTGTAGCAGCGCGACAACACTACCGAGTCGATGGAGCTGCGGCGGTTGGACGACTGTCGACTCTATGGCGTTTCAAAAGTGCCGCTGTGACACAGGTATTAGCCGACAACAACACCTGCCAAGAGAAATATCAGCTAGCTTTAATGCAGCTCCAAGAAAGAAGACACCGTTTTTGCTTTGGAAAAATGGCACCACGATGTGAACGCAATGACATTTATTTGCAACTGCGCGCTGAAGATTCCTGGGAGAGCTTCCAACGTGCGCTTTATATGTGATGGGCCGCTTTAATGAGCTAGTATATGGGGAAAACTGCAGCTGACAACGGTCAGATAACAGCTTATGTGACTCTTATGCCTATGGCGACATACAACAGCTCTTCCCTGTTGGTTCGAGCGTTAGTTTCGGCGGCTTCTTGCACCTGATAAGATCCCATGTACCATGCAATGCCCAGCGTATCGTATATGCTACGCCGTCTTTAACAATTTCTGGCTGTTCTTGTTTCCCCAACACATAAGCGAAAGCTGCACATCCAGATGGCTTTCATTCGTGCATAGCCAGTGCCTATTGCGAAACGACGTTCCAGCTGCCTTTTACGTGAAAATTTGTTTTCATTGGAAAAAATTTCGAACGAAACACTCGTGTCAGATGTGTGTACACTAACGGTGTGTTGAACAAAGGGTGGTTTTAAATACAAATAAGCAGTGTGTATGTTTTAGTTATTCCCAGAATCAAAGGTCACTTCTCCCGCATCTTCACTCCAGTTGACAGCCATACTCGAGGAAACGAATGTGTCGCTTGAACTGGCACTTCACCGCTCGTGGCGGCATAATCAGCAGCGGCGTTCGCCCTGTCAACCGAACGAGGAAGTCGGTCCTGCATTTCCTTTGGTTGGACAATAAGACGTAGGTAAAGAGGTGAGTGACACCCACGCAAAGGACGTTAAACCAATTTCGTTAATTGTTTAAAAGAGGCTGACATGATCTTGTGCGACAAGTTTGTCGCCAAGTGACAGGTTACAAAAGCTACTGTTTGCAAGTTGTCTTTTACACGATAACTGCAAAAAAACTTCGTCCTTACCATGCCTCTTTGCATTGGCTGTTTTGTTGTGAGTCTTCATCATAACCGTGTGAAATACTTATTGTGTATGTTTTGCAAACTTTTACTGCAATTTCTTTCTCATCATAATATCACGTTCGGCTTTTCAGATACCGTTTTTATGGTGATCACGCTTAACAGAAGCGACAGCCTAGCAAGTCACAAATCTAATGACTCCAGCCGTCACCACTTTTATAGCGAAAGCTGTTATGAAATCACAATGGCCGTTTTTGGCGCCGTAGTTTTGCGCCGCCGCCGCCGGTATCCGTAACCACTATCGCTCGAAGTAAGAAAACATTTCTACGATGGAACGTGGTTCGAACCTGGGCCCTCTGCGTGGGAGCCCAATGTTCTACCTTAGAGCCATACCGGTGCTTGATACTACTTTGCAAAAACACCCTATACTGGCTTCATGTCCGGAAGGCACCACATTAACATTTGTAAAGTAGCGTGGTAGAAGAATAAAAAAAAAAACCAAGCGTCACACAACGCGAATTCTGTAACCAGGCGTCACACAATGCAAACTGCGCAACGAGTGGGTTGTTGAATGCTTCCAACCCATTACAAAGGGATCTGCCATAATTCTTCATCGTCATCAGCCACAGCATCAACCAAATGCACATAATGCCTTACAGGTGTTTAGCAGGTACCACGGTTCTCCGCAGAATAACGAAAAATGCATAGTGGCTGCTTCTCTACTTCACAAAAATTATAATGATTTATAGCGTAGTGGGTTCCTCGCAAGTGCACTTCTATTGGTTGCCATGGATGCCCATAAGGCTCCCATGATCGACTTCCTCAGGGTCTCAATAAAGTCAATTCCCTCTCTCTATCTCTTTCTCACGTTAGCGTATGTTATAAAGCGTGGTGGTAGAGTGACATAACGACCGGGCGTCACACAATGCAAATTACGTAACTGGTGGGCCGTTTAAAGCTTCCAACCCATTACAAAAGCTCAGTCGTAATTCTTCATCGTCATCAGCCATCGGATCAAAAACTGCTCATAATGCCTTACAGATGGTACCTCGCTTCTCCGCAGAATGACGAGTAATGCCGTGGTGGGTGTTTCCCAACTTCACAAAAATATGATTTGTAGCGTAGTGGATACGTTGCTAGTGTATTGTGTTAGTAGCCACAAGATAGGTTATAACGGGCTCTAGAAATGCCGCTCTTCGAGCTTTCGCTGCGACTGCGCTGCGCTTTCCGCGCAGGCATGGCGTTTTTTTTTCTTCTTGTAAGGAAGTGCCGGAAAAAAATGTTTGACTATGATGGTAGTACGAAGAACTAATTTTAATAGCGCAAAAAAACACTTTTCTTGAATTCAAGAACCACCGGCCGCAGCGTGATGTTACGTAGGCGAAGAAGTACTCTTCACGGCAGCTGAAAGTCATGCGTGAAACCGAAATTAATGCAAGTACAAGACACGGTGCTGGTAGTATAGGAGAAGCTTTCGCAGAAACCGCGTGCGACTCAACAGTAGGGCCACTGGCCCTAGCAAAATATGCATTTTATCATGATCTGGGCCAGCACTGAAACTTGGATATACTAAAATCGCGGATAACACGCTTCATTATATTTAGGTTTAAAATTAATTGTGTCCCGTGGACATAAATGAATATGTGAAATGCTTTGTTATATCCAGAAGTTCATGAAACTGAAGTTGGTTATATCGAGCCTTATCTCTAATACGACATGAAGGCGCGGTCCATGAAGATTTCAGGTGGGGCCCCTACCTGCGGCAAGTTATCTTTTCATCCATTTTCGTCCGAAATATCTGTCTTCCGTACCTGTTCTATTGCTTTGCCCTAAGGAGATGAACGAAAAACTTGTGTTAATTTGCCTGCAATAGGCAATATAAAAGACAAAATAACGATTGAGCGGCGAAACAGTGGTAGCCTATGATCTAAAGCACGTTTGCACTTTGACGCAAAATGCATTATTGTTGCAAATATGTGACCTGTGAACGGATCAGTTGTAGCGCTTGAACGATAGGGCGCAAACCTGAAAACAAACAGCATTTGAATTCTTGCGAAACTTGTAGACATATATTTAGAAACGTACTGATTTGTCTGTTCATTCTGTGAGTGTCACTCCATGAGATAATATATTTTTATTGTACCTACAGATATCTTATGTGATCTCCCTCGGCGCCAGTACGCATTAGCAGGTTGTCGGAACGGAACGAAAACCGAAAACGAAAAACGAAAGAAAGCGATATTTTTTACCGGAACGAAAACGTAACCGAAACTTTATATATTATTTCGTTCCGAAGTGAAACCGAAATTTTTTCAATCGTTTTTCGGTTCACGAGAAAACTGCGCAGTCCAGAACAACTGAGATCATGCAATGTGAGCAGATCTCAGGGTACAGTATAAGCGCATACCTCAGGCAGGAATTCCGATGCAAAGATGTGTTGAAATTGTGCGAAAAACGAAAACAGTGGCACCCACAGATGTTTATATTAACGCAAGTCGACTTTTGCGGGCCTGTCACGCAGGCCAAAGTGTAGAGGGCATTGTCGGCGCTGAAGTTTGTTACAGCGAAGGCTCTTATACGATCACAACAGCTGATTTTGGCACCATAGTTGTCCGCCGCCGCCCGTGTCCGTGACCACTATCACGTGAAATAAGAAAAAATTAAATGAGAAACAAATTTATAGGATCGGATGGGATTTTAACCCGCGCCCCCTGCGTGGCAGTCGAGTCTTCAACCACAGTGCCACGCTGGTGCTGATAACTCCTTCGCAAAAATACGCTATACAGGCGTCATATCGGGCAAGGAATCGTGTTAACATATGTAATACAGCGTGGCAGAAGAGTAAAACGACAACCAGCTATCACACAATGCTAATTTCGCAAAGAGTGTGTGGTTTAATGCTTCCCACCCACTACGAAGTGCTCAGCCATAATTCTTCGTCGTCATCAGCCACAGCACAAAGCGCACATAATGCCTTAGAGATGTTTAGCGGCTACCACGATTCTCCGAAGAATGACGAAAAATGACATAGTGGGAACTTCGCTACTTCAGAAAAATTACGATGATTTATGGTGCAGTGGGTACCGTGCATGTGTACTTGTATCAGTTGCCTCAAGAGACTCTTCAACGGCCTCTACAAAGTCCGCTCTTCCAACTTTCGCTGTGACAGTGCTGCGCATTCCGCGCAGGCCTGGCGATCTTTTTATCAGAACAGCGGTCTCGCACATCATAGAGTACACTCAATGACGTGCTGCATCTGGTATCGGGCTCACTCCCTTGACACAAAGCATTGAGCCCACTAAACATCGTAATTGAATTTGGAAGAAATAAATACTATGACTTTGAAGGGTATACTGGTTTGTGCTAGTTGGTAGGAATTCATCGTACAGTTACTTCCGCTCCTCTGAAGAACGTGTTTTACCCTTATCCCGCTTTCTTAGGAGAAAGAGAAGTAACTACATCACAAATTAAATGTTTTTTTTATGATTACTTTAGCTTGAAAATTTTCCATAAAAAAACCGTTACGAACCGTTACGGAACTTTTTTTTTTCGTTCCGGAACAGAAACGGAACGGAACTTTTTGCGGTGGAACGAAACTAAAACCGAAACGAAAAACATTTCGTTCCGACACCCTGCACATTAGTAGTCTTCATAGGTGCATTTTCCTTTACTGCTGATTGAACCCAAATTTTATTAGTGTTCGTCAGGGCCGGCAATGAATGAGGGGTCCCTTGCTCGTAGTACGTACACATGGCCCACACCTTGAAATGAAGTAATATGTTGTCACTTCAAGCAAGTATACACTTTGAAGACATACAGATTGCACTCAGCGATAACACTAGGGATAATGTCCGAACGACTGTGCAAAAGCTTGCATAAGAATAACATTACAGTTTGAATGTGTTATTCTAATAGATGAAATACTGAGCTGTACCAACCTGCATTGCCGATTGTCGATATTGAGGTGTATACGCATTTGTCTTACGTGGTATCATATCTCACGCTTAAATAAAAGAAATTGTATTAGAAAATGTCTGATTTGGGTAAATGTTTTCGAACCGTTGGATGACTGCCGTTCTCGCCTAAACATATTTAGCGGCAAGGCCATGATGATGTAGAGGTGTAGAAGTTGGTCTGCAGTTACAAGATTATGTATTTGAATGTGTGATCGGGCGTAAAGAAGCTGACTTGAGAATTGTCAGCTCGCTTAAACGCAGCTCCAAGAAAAAGACACGTTTTTTTCATTGGGGAAAAGAGCATCACGATGTGAACGCAATGAGATTTATTTGCAACTGCGAGCTGACGATTCCCGGGAGAGCTTCCTACGTGCGCTTTATATGTCATCGACCGCTTTAATGAGCAAGTATAAGGTGAAAACTGCAGTTAATAACCACGAGATAACAGCTTATGTGACCCTTATGCCTATGGCGAAATGAAAGCAGATCTTCCCTTTTGGTCCGAGCGTTAGTTTCGTCAGCTTCTTGCATTTTATAGGATCGCATGTTTAAGCAGGTTCTCAGATAACAAACGACTATTTCAACATTCGCTTCGAAGAAGTCATTTTTGAGGCAATATCTAGACCAAGAAACGTGCATGGAACCGCATGGACCAACAAACGCGCGTGGACCTTTGCAAGCAGAGATCAATGTTTTCGAACGGGTGAGAAAACGGAAAAGTTCGTAATACCTGTAGGATCACCTTTCAGAACCATTTAATTGTTAAAAATTCGCTACTTTCGACGATCACGTCATGTCCAGCTCCCGATTTCTCTTGTGAAACTCCCGGCTTCTTAGGAAACTACACTCTAAGCCGGAAAAAAACTAAAATGGGGCGTGACATTAGTCCCTCAGGGGACTAAATGGGCTGCTACAGAACTTGAGCCAAATTTGGACCAACTGCGGGAGTAACTACAGCGGTTTAACTTTTGCATTCGAGCACTTAATCCAGTTGGTTTCAATGTTGGGGCTCGTAAAAAGCTCCAGTGGTACGAACAGCTCAACCATCTGGAGTAATAGAAAAGGGATGGTGACCCGCCATCTCAGTACAGTCAATGGTATTTCCAACTGAATCAGCATAGAATGACGCAGCATTTGTGGCTCGTGCACAAACTGTCACCGTCGCGGCCGTCGTAATGTAAGAAGCGTGCCTGCGTTGTTGCCTTCAGGATGTGGGCTGCTAGGGATGCCACCGAGAGGACCAGGAAGCCGCTCGAGCACATCAGACGTCCACCCAAGGCCGCAAAGCCTAGCGCCACGGTAGACCAACAGCCGATGTGGTCGCTCCCGGATTCTCGTCGCGTGATCGTTCAGCGCAAGTCAGCCGGGTAGCACACAGCTACCCACACCTACAAACGTCCAAGACATATCAACAAGAGATAGACACGAAACTGCTAGATACACTAAAAAAGACACTGAATTTCCCTAAAAGGTCATCTACAGAACGACTCTAACAGTTGGTAATTCACAACACCACAGCAGAGCTATACAAAGCCCACCTAGATAATCACATAAGACTAGGCCTCTCAAAAATGGCTTTGGCGGTCCTCGCTCAACTTAACATCACATCACCAACGCACGTAAGGAACAACCACAGGCAACCGGAGGCATGGCGGCAAGGTATCTATATCCACCCTCTTCCTCAAAATATTGATTCCTCAAAATTTGTAACGTATTTATGTGTACTCTTTCAATAAACCTTCAGTTGCGAGTGTGCGCTTTGTGTCGTCGGTTCCTCCCTTTTGTCCTTGTTCCCATAGTGCGCCTATTTGCTTTAAGATATGAACCGTTACCAACTAGCCCAAATGGCTGTTTTGCTACAATATATATTGATACGGGGTTGTATGAGTATATAAAATATGTATTTACAGAGAGAAATTAGTAAAAGAGTCAAGATGGCTGACCGCCACACTCGCGCGCCAGTCAGGCTCTTCAGCCCTTCGTCTTCCTTCACTTCCTCTCCATAACAGGACCTCCGGGCGTTGTAGCGCCGTCTCGGCGCAGGTCCGGCGATGAATTGCGAGAGAAGTAGGGCTTCATCCGCGAAACATGCACAATGTCAACAGGTGGCGTACTTGACGAATCCAAGTGCAACGGCGCATTCTCGTAATTCACGTCGCTAACTTGACGCAAGACTTGGTAGAGTCCTGTGTAGCGGGACAGGAGTTTCTCGGAGAGCCCTACACGGCGACATGGTGACCAAAGGAGCACCCAATCACCTGGGGCAAACTTCATATTACGATGCCGGTGGTCATAACGGGCTTTCTGCATCTCCTGCGACGTGGCGATACGAGATCGGGCGACTTGACGAGCCATGTGAGCCCGGTCAATAGCGTCGTGAGCGTACATGGTAACAGATGGCGCGGAAGGTAAGACGGTGTCAAACGGCAATATAGGGTGGCGAGCATACAAAAGATAAAAAGGTGAAAATCCCGTGGTATCATGTCTGGACGAATTATATGCAAAAGTCACATAGGCCAACGTGGCGTCCCAGTCGCGATGATCTTGAGAGACGTACATGGAAAGCATCTCTGTGATTGTGCGGTTAAGACGTTCAGTAAGTCCATTAGTCTGTCGATGGTAGGCGGTAGACAGCTTGTGCTCTGTGGCACAAGATCTAAGGAGGTCGTCGACAACTCTGGACAAGAAAGAGCGGCCGCGGTCCGTCAGCAGCTGTCGGGGTGCACCGTGGAGGAGGATGACGTCGTGAAGAAGAAAATCCGCGACGTCCGTGGCGCAACTAGTTGGCATGGCCTTCGTGATGGCGTAACGTGTCGCATAATCTGTAGCGACCGCGATCCAATAGGTATAGCCGGAACTTAGCGACACCCAGACTAAAGCCAAGCACAGAGATTTCGGTGATGGAATAATTTCTCTCGGGGGAAGAGAGCAGGCGACTGGCGTAAGCTATCACGCACTGTTGACTGTGCTGCCGTTGAGCGAGAACTGCTCCGATACCGTGCCCGCTGGCGTCGGTGCGAACTTCTGTTGGAGCAGATGGATCAAAGCGGGCAAGTATGGGGGGAGTAGTCAAGAAGCCAATGAGAGCGGTGAACGCTTGAGCCTGCTCAGGGCCCCATGAGAATGTGGCGTCTTTCTTCAGCAGATCTGTTAGTGGCCTAGCAATGTCGGCGAAGTTTTTCACAAAACGACGAAAGCAAGAGCATAGGCCGATGAAGCTCCGCACGTCAGAAGTAGAGCGGGGCACAGGAAAGCTGCGAACAGCGCGGATCTTTTCGGGATCTGCTTGGACGCCGTCAGCGTTTACAAGATGACCCAGCACGGTAATCTCCCGGCGGCCAAACTGGCATTTCTTGGAATTCAGTTGAAGCCCGGCTGTTCTGAAGACTGCGAGAATTGCAGCGAGACGGGTCAGGTGGCTGCCGAAGGTGGAAGAAAAGACAATCACATCGTCATGGTAACAAAGACAAGTAGACCACTTGTAACCTCGCAACAGAGAGTCCATCATCCGTTCGAATGTCGCAGGAGCATTGCATAGGCCAAAGGGCATGACCTTGAACTGGTATAAGCCATCAGGTGTTATGAAGGCAGTCTTCTCGCGGTCCATTGCATCGACATAAATCTGCCAGTAGCCGGACCAAAGATCAATAGACGAGAAGTATGTAGCTCCGTGCAGACAGTCCAACGCGTCATCGATGCGTGGTAGCGGGTATACGTCTTTGCGGGTGATCTTGTTTAAGTGGCGATAGTCAACGCAGAAGCGCCAGCTACCATCTTTTTTCTTTACAAGGACGACAGGGGAGGCCCAAGGACTGTCTGATGGTTCGATGACACCTTTGCTGAGCATTTTCTCGACTTCCCTTTGGATCACTCTGCGCTCAGTGTGAGAGACACGATAGGGGCGCCGACGAATAGGACTTGCGTCACCAGTGTTTATACGGTGCTGAACGACGGACGTTTGCCCTGGAGGTCTGTAGTCAAGATCAAAAATGTCACTGTACGACGCGAGGAGGCGACGGATGTCATTGGCCTGTGCAGGATTGAGGTCCGGGGCGATCATCTTCGAGAAATCAGCCGGCAAAGAAGATGAGCTGTGAGTCGCAGTAGGCGCAAGTAAATCAGTCTCGGCGCTGAGAGCTGCAATTTCAAATTCGTCAGCATCAGATATGTTGGCCAAGAACATGCCACGAGGAAGTACTTGAGGGCACAAGCTGAAATTTAGAAGTGGTAGCGAGGTACGGTTGTCGGTGACAGTGACGAGTGTATGCGGAACGGCAACGTTCCGGCTCAAAAGAATGTCAACGAGGGGATAGAGGACATATTCACCGTCGGGAACCTGCGGCTGTGCTGTCAGAACGACGTAGGTGGCTGCCTGAGGTGAGAGACGCACGTCTTGCAGAGAGCACAGTCGCGGCGGGGTAGTGTTGGAAGCAGCGACGAGCTGAGGCAGTTCTAGCTGAAGGACGCCGGTAGCGCAATCGATGAGAGCAGAGTGATTTGACAAAAAGTCCAGTCCAAGGATAACGTCGTAAGGGCAGCGGTCAATCACGGCGAAGATGACTGAAGTAGGTTGGTAGACTATTCTTAAGCGGGCTGTACACATACCAAGAACGATTGGCGTGCCGCCATCGGCAACACGGAGCACTTGTGTAGCTGCTGGTGTGAGGACTTTCTTTAAACGTGTGCGTAGCCGTGAACTCATTACAGATAGGTTCGCTCCCGTGTCGACAAGTGCTTGAACAGGTACGCCGTCTACTTTAACGTCGATGACACTTCGTGTGGTGGGTACAGAGAGAGGATTTGCTGCCGTAGTCGTCAATGCAGCACCAGCTCCGGGGGCTGCATTTCTTAGTTTTCCGAAATGATGCGGCCGAAAGCCACGGAGGACGATAGGCGTCGTGGCTGTGGTGAACAGGACGATGGGCGACGTGTTTGCGGCGAACGAGATTGGTGTCCACGTGGCGAAGGCGAGCGGCTGTACCAAGTGTTCCTAGCGGCATTGTCAGCGGCGTTGGACTCGGGCGCGGGTGAAAAATGGTGGGCATTACTGTCAAAACGGGTCATATTGGTCGCTGCACGAGGTGCCGAGGACTATGTGCTGCGGCAGTTGCGGGCAATATGTCCAGCGCGGTGGCAGGTGAAACATATTGGGCGGTCATCTGCAGTTCGCCACTCAGCCGAGTTGCGAGAACGTGGAGAGAATCGTCGGTTTGAGGAGGACGTGGCAGAAAGGCGTTCGCTGACTCTGGGCGTGGCGACAGAACACACAGAATGCACTCCGATATTTTCCAGCTCCTGACGAACGATGGATTGAACGAGAGGAACGGTAACAGGGGTGGCATCGGTGCTGCGCGAATAGAATGCTGAGGGCGCCATCGCTTCCAGTTCACGACGAACAATTCGTGTCAGGTCTTCCGGCGGCGAAGGATGTTGCGGTGTTGACTGCTCTTCACACGTCGACGTGGCAGCGGTGTTTGGATGTCTGGCGAACGGTTACAGAATGCGGCGGCTTGTTGCTTGCTCGAACTGACGACACTCTTTGATGATCGCATCCACGGTGGAACAGCCCTTGCACATCAGGAGGTTGAATGCATCATCGGCGATCCCCTTCAGCACATGCCCGACCTTTTCACTTTCCGTCATGTCACTGTCGGCCTTTCGGCAGAGAGCGAGCACGTCCTGAATATAGGAGAGGTACGATTCCGTGGAAGATTGGGCACGGCAGGCCAGTTCCTTTTTGGCGGCGATCTTACGGCCGGCGGGTTTGCCAAATACCTCTCGCAACGTTTCTTTGCATTGGTCCCAGCTAGTGAGTTCTTCTTCGTTGTTTTCGTACCACACCTTCGCAGTGCCTCTCAAGTAAAATAACACATTGGCCAGCTGAAGTGTGGGATCCCATCTGTTCGGTACACTCACGCGTTCAAACATGGCCAAGCAGTCTTCAACGTCGACGCCATCGGTCCCACAGAACGTACCGGAATCCTTAGGTGGTACAAAAACAAGTGGGGGTGATGGCGATGTTGATGGAGACAGCGACGTTGATGCAGAAGGCTCAACGTTAGCCATGGTGGGGAGGGCGATGCGACGTCCGCTGCGGAGCTCCGTTGCCTGCTGCAGTACCCAGCACCTCCACCAGTATGATACGGGGTTGTATGAGTATATAAAATATGTATTTACAGAGAGAAATTAGTAAAAGAGTCAAGATGGCTGACCGCCACACTCGCGCACCAGTCATGCTCTTCAGCCCTTCGTCTTCCTTCACTTCCTCTCCGTAACAATATGAACTCCACCTTCCATGCAGACAGACGCAAATTCAGAACCACAGTTCACGACAAATACTAAGATTACCAGAGCGCCATTTTCGTAAACGCCGCCCGGTCACACACAGGAAAATGCACGGTGGCGGTAGTGAACAAGGTACAATGTGTCGACTGTGTGTCTACCGCACATGATGATGTTACAAGCATGGATGAGGTCGGTATCGTCCTCGCGCTCTGAAACCCACCGGCTACCTCCGTCCTTACGGTCTCAAAGACGGCCTGTCGATACTACATTAGGGGTTATATCCCTGCTCTCTCACACAGAATACTTACACAAGCATCACAAGGCCTAAATGCGGGAGTCTGGAAACAAGTTATATGGATACCCGGTCACTGTGGCGTCAGAAGCAATATCTAGCTCATACATCCGCCCGAGCTCTCCTACAGCGGGACTCTAATTTCAGTGCAGAGAATCCAGCCCTCCCAGATCAGTCGGCACACCTGAGCATATATACTGAAATACTACAAAACCAAAGGCTTGCGCGGAGGAAGTATCCTCCTCCACATCCTCAACTCTGTAAGGTCGCACAGGTAGCCTGCCGCCGTTACAAACGTTATCATACCCCAACCCAAACGAACTCTCCAAAATTGACCCTGACAAGTGCCTCTCACCAACATGCAGGATGTGCATCAGTAACCTAGCAACAGTGCACGCCATGGCGTGGGAGTGCCAGAGCAATAATATCCAAAACAGATGTTTTTGATGATATCAGTCGAGATGAGTTGGACGCTGCACTGTCCAGCCCTGACCGGGGAGTCCAAGAGGCCCTGGTGGCAATGAGGTCCCGCCCTAGGGTCTCTACCCATTCATCCGTACACACACACACACACACACACACACACACACACACACACTTTGTGTGTGTGTGTGTGTGTATATATATATATATATATATATATATATATATATATATATATATATATATATATATATATATATATATATATATATATATATATATATATATATATATATATACGTCGGCTTCCTCTCCTGTGCCTGCCGAACACGCTTTTTCAACGATCTCCTACTCATGACACTCCCTCAAATTTCCAGATCGTTGTGCCCCGTGGGTAGCATTATTCTGGACGCGCTGCGACGGAGCACAATATTCACATACTAACAAAAGCCACTCCCAAGCACATAAAAGGAATGTCAACATTGCAAGTCTTCTACCACTACACAAACACGGTGGACCACTTGCTCGGCACATGCTGCCGCGGACGGTAAAATGTTCTCATTGCACGTTTGAACAAGGATGACGGCGGTCACACACACCTGTACACCGCGAGTACATCAGAAAGGACACGCACACACCGCTGGAAACCTATAGACGCATGCGCACAGGATGTCGGAACGAAATGTTGTTCGCTTCGGTTCTAGTTTCGTTCCACCACAAAAAGTTCCGTTCCGTTTCTCTTCCGGAACGAAAAAAGAAATGTTCCGTAACGGTTCGTAAGGGTTTTCTTTTTGTATGCAAACATTTCAAGTTAAGGTAATCATAAGAAAACACTAGATTTCTGACATAGCTACTTGCCCTCCTCTTAAGAAAGTGGGAAATGGTAAAACACGCTCTTCCCACGCTCTTCAAAGGAGCGGAAGTAAGTGTATCACGAATTCCTACCAACTACCACAAAGCAGTATAAAATTCGAAGTCATAGTATTTATTCTCTCAAAAGTCAATTACGATTTTTAAGCAACTTCGATGCGTTCTATCAACGGAGTGAGCAGGATCTCAGAAACAGCGCGTCATTGAGTGCACTCTCTGATGTACGAGACCGCTGTTCTCATAAAAAAGTGGCAGGCCTGCGCAGAACGCGCAGCACAGTCACAGCGAAAGCTGGAAGAGCATGCTTTCTATATCCCGTTGTAGAGTCTCTTGGGGCAACTAATACAAGTACACATACAAGGTACCCACAATGCCATATTTTGTCATTCTTCAGAGAATCGTGGTACCCGCTACACATATGTAAGGCATTATGTTCACTTTGTGCTGTGGCTGATGGCGATGAAGAATTATGGATGAGCCCTTTGTACCAGGTTGAAAGCATTCAACGACAAACTCGTTGCGCAATTCGCATTGTATGACGCCAGATTGTTATTTAGTCTTCTGCCACACTATATTATATATGTTAACACGATTCCTTGCCCGACCAGGCACCTGTATAGAGTATTTTTGCGTAGTCACAAGCACCAGCTTGGCACGGTGTAGGAATACTCAACTGTCAGCAGAGGGCGCGCATTAATATCCCATTCGATCCTAGAACTTTCCTTCTCATTGCAATCTTTCTTATTTCACGCGATAGCGCTTACGGACATCGGCGGCGGCGGACAACTATGGCGCCAGAATTGGCTGTTGTGATCGCAAACAGCTTTCGCTGTAACTAATTTCAGCACCGACATTGCCCTCTTCACGCTGGCCTCTGTGACAGGCGCGCATGAGTCCACTTGAATCAATATAAACAGCTCTGGTTGCCACTGTTTTCGTTTTTCGCACAATATAAACATATTTTTGCTTTGGAATTCCTGCCTGAGGTACGCGCTAATATTTTATGTTGAGATATGCATAATTGCTCTCGTTACATGACCTCAGTTGTTCCGGATTGCGCAATGCTCTCGTGAACCGAGAAATGATTTTAAAAATTTCGGTTTCACTCCGGAACGAAATAATAGATAAAGTTTCTAGTTTCGTTTAGGTTTTTCTTCCGGTCAAAAATATTGTTTTTTTCATTTTTCGTTTTTGGTTTTCGTTACGTTACGACACACTGCACACATACTCGTATACGCACGATGAACACCGTGGAAGACTTGTTGCTTCCCATACTGTCTACATTGCGCAGTGCCGACGACGCACTATATCCATCTATTCACCTTCAGTGGATGTCCTGTTAGGTCTCTGGTAAGTCTTAGTCGCTGAACGATCTCTATAATAAAGACAAAACATACGCGATTATTTACCCCCAGCGTGAAAAGACACAAAACAGTTGCCAATTTCGCCATTTATTTATTGCTGTCAGGACAATGGGCCAATAGCAAGTGCGTATTGGGACTCAACCGGGTGGTCGCGTCTGCATGGGTGCTGCCATGCTGGCTTGTAACCCCAGCTACTGACGGTTGTTAATACAACAATTAAAGGCATGCGCCATGAATGCGAAGTAGAATAAACATATCACGTATTGCTGTGGTGTAGTACGTACCAAAAGAACGAAAATGTCTCAACGATATCAAACTTTAGGAGAATACACGTAGAACTATGTTTTGCTGCGCAATTAAGTGACTTGCTTACACCCTGCTGCAACCAGCGTGGGAGCGTGATACTACGCAGGATACTACGCAGGACACGAGTACCCGTTACATTTTTTTTTTTGTGTCGGGAATGACTCGAGGCGTGTTTCCAAGGGGGGAATGACGTTTTTTTCGTTGTTTTTGTGCCAAGACAAGCAAAGGCGCGCCGACGGTTGCTGACAGAAAGGGCGGCGGTGGTTTCCCCTCATGCGCAGAATGGCCCATTTGGTAAAGCGCGCGACGCCACAGATGGCAGAATCGCAGATGCAATGTTGTCGGCCTCTGCTGACGAAAGTCGCGGTCTGTCAAGGCCAGTGCAGCACGCCTAATATTTTTCGGGTGGCAAGCCATTACTTCGTAACCCCCACACGCGGATACCGCCTTGGAACAGAGGCTTTGCAATGCTTCGCGTGCGTTCAGTTTTCAAAGCGGCAGCACTTCGAATAGCAGTTCCCGTAGTCGCGGCGGAAGTGACTAGAAGATGGGTATCTTTGCCGCGCTCCAGCGTGTCTGGGTGCTTTCCTAATTGATCAAAACCGTAGTATCTGTATTGCTGTATCTGTATTTCGGAATACTTTTCTTTGTCCTATTGCGAAACCATCTCCGAAATATCCCCTTACGCTAAAGGCAAATATATCTCGGTATCTGTATTTTAGTCTTCCAGTCCATGTATTTCGATATCTGCATTCCGGAATACTTTTCCGAGTCTCCCTGCCCATCCCTGATCAAGCATTCATCTGAATGACAGTAGGTTCACCTAATTTGTAACATTTCCACATACCAGAATGAAAGTATTCGCTCGTGAACGTATGCACCGCCTATATACTGATCATTTCATTCATAACAACGAACGCTGTCGACGCTAGCAGAATTTTCTGGTGTTAACGACATATTTCTAACATTTTTAAGGCAACAAATTTTCCTGCGTGTGTCCGGTTTTTACGGTATGACAATAATTGCGCATTTTTTTTCCTGCGGACTAATAAATAAACATGTTTTTAGGTTCAGCTTAATGAAGCAATGAGAAATTGCTCCGAAACATCACACTTTACCTATGTTTGTTCCGTTGCTTCCCATTTTTTTAGTTTTCATAGCGAGCCAAACACATCGCCTTACGCGCAGGCTCACGCGAGAATTTGCAACATGAAGGCTCAGCACGAAACGAGAGAACATGCAGTTTTCGCTATGGGAACATATTGTGCGCCTTCCACAGAGCTGCATGCTTTCTACGAAACATTCAGCCACGAAGTTGAACCTTTCGAGGAAGGTGGTGTAAAAAGCGATTGAGTTTAAAGGGCACTTAAGAGACGCTCTTTGCGCTTTCACGCAGTACAGCGTTTACACATTCCTGAATCGTAATCTGTGTTTTACGAGGCCGTTCCCTTAAGAAAGCTTATTCTGTTCGTGGTTTTGCCTACTCGTTTATTCACTCTGCTACATATATGACCTTACATTAAACCTTCCTCTTATACACAAATAAGCATTCATAGGATGTTTTTGTTTGTGTTGAACGAACAGAGATGTTCTTAAGATAAAACGTTAAGAACAACCTTTACACAGTGTTTGTGTTCTTTTAAGTCTATCGTAATAAACTGATGGGGCCCCGAAAAAATGCACCGCTTCAATAAAGGGATCACAAAATGCGTCTTGAGCATTTGTGAGCGCTTATGCTACAACATTATCAAGTCATGCTATAACATTATCAAGTATGCGATACACGTCGTGTCCAGGCCGCTGCGGGCAATCACTTATTATCATTTTCGGCTGTGCTTTTGTTCCTTAACTTGTATAACGCGCAGCCGTTGTTGGCAATAACAGCGTACATGATGGCTTGAGCTGAATTTTCCTACGTGTGGCATGCAGAGTCTAATCCAGTTGCGCAAAACGGATCGCGGAGACCACGAAGAAAGAAGCGGATGGTTGACATCTGCTCCGAGAGGTGCCGCGATTTCCAGCATGAATTATTTTTGCCACTTTCACCTATATTAGTGCCGGGAAAGTTGCGAGTGTCCAAGCAATCGCTTTCGAGTTCAGCCTTCCTCGTTCAGGACTTCAGCAACCAGAAACGTACACTCACAGTTCAAAGTCAACAAAAGCTAATTTTATTATGAAAACGCAACTGGTAAACAGCGCTATAGTATTGCAGGGGCAGCTTGCTGACAACCACAACTTGCAGAGCTTAAGCAATAGCTCTATTTCTAAGCTGTCACCGAGCAGCATCTCTGACCTCTTAGTGAATTCGTCCACCGCTACGGCAAACAGGCGCTTGACGGACGCAATAGATGACACTCATATTCCCAACACATGGTAGGCCGATAGCAGTTCGCGGCTGCGACATACATATATCTCCGAGAATGGGTCGTTTACGCGACAAAGAAGTTTTGTGCAATACCCCCGGTATAATTGGAATAAAAAGTAACGAGCAATGTGACACCTCAAGTTACCGAAAATATTGACGTAAATACGTAATTCGTTATATTTACGAAAAGGTAACGAGTGCGTTACAAAATTATGGGCAAAAATTAACGTATTAGCGGTAACGACGTTAATTGTAGCCCGTTACCGCCAATATGCGGCCCAATAAGGTAAGGTCCCCCTTGTTGCCACAAGGGAATAGTGCGGTGGCTACGCCCCCTCTGAGGACGTTGACCTGGGCGGGAAAAAATTGTAGCGCAAAGCAACACACGGACAGACAGAGAGGACGGGACTGGCGCTAAATGGCACTGCCATTCTTGGCTTGCTGTGAGAAATATGGCTTAGCAATACGTTTTGTTGGGCTAGTTGGTTCATGACTTCTGAAGGAAAAAATTGTGCTACAATTTTTTCCTTCAGAAGTCACACAGCAAGCCAAGAATGGCAGTGCCATTTAGCGCCAGTCCCGTCCTCTCTGTCTGTCCGTGTGTTGCTTTGCGCTACAATTTTTTCCTTCAGAAGTCATGAACCAACTAGCCCAACAAAACGTATTGCTAAGCCATATTTCTCCTACACTGGGCTCTTTTTTGTCACAGCAAGACCTGGGCGGGTGTGGGCGAAACCCTCAATAGGGCTTTGTGTGGCACTCGATTGGACCGTCCCAATTTATTCCCTAATCTAGGGATCGGGTGGAAAGAGACCCTCTATAATCAGTCGCCGCTGGCTCACTCGAAAGAATATGTTCGTTAAGTGAGACGGAATGTTCGTCATGCGACACGAAATGCTCGCCTTGTAAACAATGTAAATAAACCACGTTACGTTCCCTTTCAGTCTCTTCATGTTGCCTCTGCATCTTCCTCCCGAGTCTCCGGCTCCTGAAACGGCCGATCGCAACAGCAGACAACTACTCAACGTACGCAAAGAGGACAAACCGCGGAGTAACGATCGGCTCAAGAATAAAGCATTCTGCACAGCCATCTCCGTGCTAAATGCTGCGCGGAACCTCAATTTCTGCAAAGCAACAAATTAGCGCCAATGATTTTTTAAAGCCGTGGCACTTCTTTGCGGCACTGGAATATAAAAGCCCCACAAGTTGTGACTACGGGAAAAGGTATTTGCGTAATTATTAAGCCCTACAGCTTCTGTGTTGGCGAATGTGTGCTTTAAGAATAACGATGAAAGTTACCTAATTCAATTTTGAAACTAATTATTTCATTCCGTTGTGACGAAAATGTTGTGACATTGTAGACAACGTAAGGCACAACAATATTTGTTAACATTCTTGCGAAATATATCTGCCTGTATGACACTTCGGTTTGAGTTTACGGAATGACCCTATATGCACCTGTCAAAAGCTTCTTCGATATACTATTCAGGTGTGCACATCCTAAAAACAGTATATTATATAGAAAGTGGCCTATAGGTTCTGCGTGGTTATTATCTCATGAACACCTGACAAGGCGATGTGTAGCGGATGCCTGCAAGAAATTACCATATATAATTTGAGAAACATACAAATACTAGTGCATTTCGAGGGGTGTTATGGTTAGACTGATGGCCGATCGTCAGCCACCAAGCACAGCACTTGTCGAATTCCCCGATTCCCGTGGCAAAATTGGATGCTGTACAACGTCTTGAGAGCTTCTAGTTCTACCACGGAGGCCTGTAGTATTTAATACTGCTTCTAAGCTTCCTAACGTCGGGCTTAAAGGCATGAAATTCGTGAACTGTGAGTCACATGTGATATATTATTTTATTATTTTTTTTAATAAGGATTCCTATTCTAATTTGAAACAGAAAATACATAAATGTTTCGTTCAAGACCACCATGCAAAACAACATTCCCATTTCACTTGTAGAGCAAACATAAGGAAACCACTCGACGCGTCCGTTTAGCGCCGAAGCCTAAAACCAACTCACTTTCTCTTTATTTTTCTGCGCCCCTCGCGCCAGCTTTGCTGCCGCGCCGCACGAGGTCACGTCCGACCTCTTCTTTCTGCACTGTGCAATCCCGTCGATGTCGGTGGCGCGACATAGCTCCTTCCCCTAGCGAACAGCATGGTCTGCGAACGAAATCAGCATTGCCAGGAGACTCTGCGGATTGAAGTAGTGTCTGCAGCGACGGGAACGGAGACATGTGGAAATGAATTGAGCCAGCCGACTGTGGGAGTCGTCTCACAGTAGGCTGGCTTCAGGCGCTCCAGTGCGATGGTGTCGGGTTTGCCATGAACATCCACAACATATGTCGACTCGCGTTTCTCCAGTACCGGAAAGGGCCCGAGGTAGTGTGGGTGGAGGGCAGGCCGAATAGGTCCAAAGCGCACGAAAACGTGGGTTGCATTGGTCAGGTCGGATGTAATGTACGGCGTGCGTTCTGGAAGAGGACGTCTCGGACAGGGTTTAAGATCCGGGAAGAGGTTCCGAAGAAGGTGTACGTACTCGTGAGTGGACAGAGTTGCCGAGGGTGGTTCTGAGGAGAAAAAGTCGCTGGGCAGACGGAGCGGAGTGCCGTAGACGAGCTCCACGCTCGAGCACCCGAAGTCCGATTTCGAGGCGCACCGGATACCCAGAAGTACCACTGGCAGACGTTGAACCCATTGCGATGGCCTGCCATGGGCAATCAGTGCTGCCTTGAGCTGTCGATGGAAGCGCTCCAAGAGGCCATTGGTCTTGGGGTGATAGGCAGCAGTACGAAGACGATGCGTGCCAAGCAAGCGTACGAGTTCGTGAAAGAGGGCAGACTCGAATTGCTGTCCTCTGTCACTCACGATCTTGGTAGGGCATCCGAAGCGGGCAACCCACGTTGTGACAAATGGTGCTGCGACCGTTGCAGCAGAGCTGTCTGGAAGCGGGGTCGCTTCTGGCCATCGAGTAAATCTGTCGACGGCTGTGAGCAGGTATCGAAATCCATCACACGGTGGCAGTGGTCCGACGATGTCGATGTGAACAATGTCGACTCGATGGTCAGGCTGGAGAAACTGGCGTGTTGGGAGAACAGGGTACCTGTGGACTTTGGCACGTTGGCAGGGTGTACATGCACGTACCCAGTCGCGTACATCTGCGTTCATCCGGGGCCATACGTAGCGCGATGAAACAAGGCGTTGCGAGTCACGAACGCCGGGGTGAGCGAGCTGGTGCAGCGCGTCGAAAAACTGCTTGCGTAACGTGCTAGGGACCAATGGTCTGGGTGTGCCTGTGGAAGTGTCACACACGAGGTTGGCGCCATCAAGCAGGATATCGTCCAATCGCAGTGCTGTTTTAGATGAGCGCAGTTGTATGAGCTCGGGATCATTAGCTTGGTGTGCTGCGAGCGTCTGTACATCGAGTGGCGCAGGAGTTGCAGGTGCTGTCACGGCGTCCACCCGGCTGAGAGTGTCAGCAGGTATGTTCTGGTCGCCGCTGACGTGTCAGATGTCGGTGGAGAATTCCGATATAAACAAGAGATTGCGGATTTCTCGTGGCGTCTGCGTCGTAGACTCTCTGCAAAGCGCATATGTCAACGGTTTGTGGTCCGTGAAAATTGTAAATGGTCGACCTTCGACGATATGGCGAAAGTGTCGTATGGCGAGGTAAATTCCAAGTAACTCTCGACCGAAGGTGCTGTAACGAGCTTGTGTTGGGCTGAGTTTCTTGGAAAAAAAGGCTAATGGTTGCCATGAGTTGTCAACAAGCTTCTGGAGAACCGCTCCCACGGCTGTGCTAGGCGCGTCACTCATGAGGGCTAGAGATGCCGTGGGGTTGGGGTGGGCAAGAAAGGCAGCGTTGGCGAGCGCGCCCTTGATCTTGATAAATGCGTCTTCAGCAGTGGAGTCCCAAGGGAGCAAGGACGTCTTGTTCTTGCTGGTAAGCAGACGGTCCAAAGGCGCCACTATATCGACACAGTTCTTGATAAAACGGCAGTAAAAGTTAACCATACCGAGAAATTGCCGCAGCTTCGTGATCGTTGTGGGCCTAGGGAAGCTCTGGACTGTTTCGATTTTTGCTGAAAGTGGGCGGATGCCACTGGTGTCCAGGTGATGTCCCAGAAAGACCAAGCTAGTGACACCAAACTCGCCTTTCGAGGCGTTGATGACGATACCGTGGTCAGATAGTCGTTGTAGCAGACAACGAATGTTGTCTGCTACAACGATTTGCTACAACGTCTGCTACAACGATTGAGACACAGATTTGCTGGCCACCAACAAGTCGTCGACATAGGCGAAAACAAAGGGTAGACCACGCGTGACTGTGTCAATGAAACGTTGAAAGGATTGAGCGGCATTCCTGAGACCAAACGGCATTCGCAAAAACTCGAAGTGTCCGAATGGTGTTGTAATAGCCGATTTGGGTATGTCTGATTCTGCCATGGGAGTTTGGTGGTAGGCGCGGACAAGGTCAATCTTTGAAAAGATGTTGGCGCCGTGCAGAGCGGCAGTGAAATCCTGTATGTTGGGTAACGGGTACCGATCCGGAATTGTCTTAGTGTTCAGAGATCGGTAGTCTCCGCATGGCCTCCAGTCACCCGATTTCTTGGCCCCCATGTGGAGTGGAGCTGCCCAGTTACTTGCGGATGGGCGAATAATTCCCAATTCCAGCATATGTTCAAATTCAGCTCGTGCAACCCTGAGCTTGTCCGGAGCAAGTCGACGTGGCCGGAAGAAAGCAGGTGATCCGACAGTAAGGATGTGATGACGTACGTCGTGGCACACTGGTTTTTTCCAATTAGGCGGTGCGGTGATGTCAGGGAATTCTCGTAGCAAAGCCGCGAAGGGTTCATTGGAAACCGTAGCACAAGTGAGGGCTAAATATGTGGTTCCCAGCGCAGCAATGCCTTTCACAGAGAGGTAAGTTGTCGCGTCTAGGAGACGTTGTCGCTTGACGTCGACAATGAGGCAATGGTCGGTGCCGATAATGGCAGAAGGAACTTCGGCGACTATGAACAGCCAGCGGAACGGTCTGCATAGTCCCAGGTTGAGTGTGAGCGACCGTTGTCGAAATACTAGAATCCGCGTTCCATTCACAGCTTGCAAGTACAGCGTGGCAGTAGCGGTGCGATCCATTCGTGTAGCAGGTAGAATGTTGACCTGTGCGCCTGTGTCAAGTAGGAAGCGTTGCCCAGTGACCTTGTCGTTGACATAGAAGAGGCGACATGGGGTGGGCCCGTGACCGCTCGTCGCCGCTAGCGGTCGGCCGGACGGTTTTCCGACCAGGTGCAAGGGAGGAGGCAGCGACACGCGCGAGCGCCAAAACGGCGGTGGTACCAGCCGATGTCAGACCGCTGTGATTCACTGTTGCGCTGGCTCTAGATGGATGGGCAGCGTCGATAAGATGGAGAACGGCGACGTCGACGTGAAGGAGGAGAAGCGCTCCTAGGAGTAGTGGCAACCAGAAGCTTCTCCAGTCTATCGCATAACTCAGCGACGGGAAATGATGTTGATGCCGGCTCGGACCGCTTTGTCATTGAAGGGCTGTCGGCGTGCGATGCTGAAGCCGGAATTGCAGCTGCAACCATTGGAAGTGGATTGGCAACTTCCATAACCTTGTCAGCCAATGTAGCGAGCTCTGACAAATTCTGGGTTGAAGCAGTTGCCAGCACCATCTGGACTTGGGTGGGCAAGCGCTGAAGAAATAGCTCACGGACGAAGGTGCTGTCCGCGGTGGAAACGCGTGGGCCGAGCAGGTTAAGGAATCGACGCAGTAGCTGGCTTGGCCGTTGATTGCCGAGTTGTTCGATTGAGAGTAGCTGTTGCAACCGTTGCGTTCCGACATAGCCGTGCGGTCCAGTATAGCAGCCTTGATTACGTCGTAAGGCGACTCTGGTAGGTCGTGCGCGAAAAAATGGAGAAGGTCGGAAATCTCGTCGATGACGGCCGCTGGAAGCGCGTCAGTCATTTCAGTATGTACCAAAACATTAAGGTATGTTTTTGTAAACTTACACAGTCACATTGCGGATGTAGGTTCTGTTAAAATGCGTATATTTGGCATTCGTTCGGCTCACCAGATCAAGGTTACACCAGATTCTTGTCGGTAGGGTGCAATCAGTTTTCGAAAGTTTTGCATTCTGCGAGTAAAACATCAAGACAAAATTGATATTTTTATTATTCTCTGCGATAGATGTTCCGGAGAATCTTCGGGCAAGGAAAAATTAGTTTAAATGGCCTGCAAGCATACATAAAAGAGGAGAGAGGCGTAACCTCCGGGTACTAGGTTTACGTACTTGTCGCGTGTACGCTTTCACGCGCTTTCACACGTCGCAGCACTACGTTTGTAAAAAAAAGTTTCTTTCTACTCCAGGGGCAGTGGTAGTAAACCACAATGACAAAAAGAAATAAAGAAAAGTGGCCATTATAAAGGGCTGCCGTCGACACTTCCCTTTCATCATCACCCAAGCTAAGTCCACTGCTGGAAGATTACCTCGCTGAATGATCTCAACGTTTCTCTGTCAAACGTGTGCCGGTTATATTTGCGGTGATATATATACATATATATATATATATATATATATATATATATATATATATATATATATATATATATATATGTATGTATATATATATATATATATATATATATATATATATATATATATACAGAGAGAGAGAGAGACGCAGGACATGTCCAGTACACTCGATGAGTGAGGCAACACAATACAACGACAGCGACAAGTATGGTCGGCGGTCATTCCAATAATTTGTTGGTCGGAAGAACAGGTCCTGCTTTATATGTGATAAAAACATCCAGCTTAGTCGCCACTACTCGCATTAGCTTCAGAAAAAAAAAACGGATTATTTGCATCGTATGGATAATCCTATCGTGTAAACCCATCCCGAAGTGTACGGAATACTGTGGCGCGGCCTGCGCGGAGCGGTGGTAACTCATTTTTGTGCTTGAAGGCCGTATTAGGAGGCCAAGCCTTCTTTTCACATTGCTTGCGGACGGGCACCTACTGGACCTTATTCACCACAACAAAAAAGGCCTCGACAATCAAGCGACGACTCTTACCAGGAGAAACCATAGGCAGCGGAGGAATACGGCCAATGATGGCATACCTTCAAAGACATGCGATCTATGACGATCACGAATGCTTCAAGACCGGACGCAACTCCGCCGAATGTCAACGCCGCTACTCAAGCCAACAATGCGTTAAGTGGCTGTGCACTTCCAATAGTGACATAACTCGCGGTCAGCGAACAGTGCCACGTTATCAGACAGTGGTCCTACTGAAACGGCACAATCCTACGTTTTCCGGCATGCTTCATGATAGGCAGTGCCAAAGTTTACCTGCACATATTTTGCGCCTACAGCGAAATTTCAAATCTGTTATTATTTTTGACTGGTGCAGCCAAGAAACCAGTCGCATTGAACAAGATACCTGGGTCGCAGAACAGATTCCTACAGAGCGATTTGGTCGGCGCAAGTGCTCGTCAACGTGTACGTTAAACTTGTACTTTTAAATTCGGAGCTTTACATTCCGCAGTTTCACGTGGCGAAAAAACTACGCTGCCCCTAGCGTGTGCAACGCAATAACTCGACCGGTACGCGCACTCTTCGTCCTCTCCTAGATCTTCGCATTGACTATTTATAAAGACAGTTCTCTCTCGGCGACAAACATTCGAGCAATGAGGATAGCGAGACGAGCAGAGAAAAAAATATGATCGCCCCCACGCTACCCGCCACCTTGTCCCATCAGCGCCTAGCGACACGGTCTGGGTCAAGTATTACAGACGGGAAGGCGTCATCTGTCGGCGGGCAAAACGGCCGCGGTCGTATGTCGTCGGTTTGGAGAGCGGCGTTCAGATCTAACGCAAGAGAAAATTGGTAATGGAGGAAGCGCCAAGCAGAGTTCCAGACTCTTACTAAGAGTCGTACGGCTTTCCTCCTATCCTGGAAATCCCTGAAGCTAGCGACCAGCCTAATTCTCAAGCCCTCCATTGTGATCGCACAGAGGTTCGGGGTAACATTTCGTTGCTGCGGGTTTCAGGCGAATATGTCACACGATTCTTTAGAATTGTAAGCGAACGAAACCGTTACGACATTTCTCAATGTAGTGCAGTGTGTTTTTTCTATGTTTCGGGTTTTTTGACACTGTTCGGCATCTGTGAATATAGCGCAGTATGTTCGTTTAATATGTTTATCTACTTCTTTTGTTGCTGGAGGTTGTTCTGTGTTGAAAGAGGACATGTGGCATAATCCTTCTTGTGCTATAGTGTTAACTTCTTGCCATGCCACCACTACCCTGCGCAAGCGTGATATACAGGTATATACATATGAATCGCACAGCGAATGAAGAAAGGGGGGTTTATTTCCCTTTCGTGTTCAACGTGGTGTCGTTCGTCATGGAAACACAGCAAATTTTTGACCTGTTTTCGGCACCTCTCGAAGCAGATGTTAACCATCAGCTCCTTTCTTCATGGTCTCCGCGATCCGTTTTGCGCAGCTGGATTTGAATTTGCATGCCACACGGCCGAAAATTCAGCTTAACCCATCAAGTACGCTGCTATCGCTAGCGACGGCTGCGCGTTGTACGAGTTAAGGAGGAATTTGAACAAGAACAACCTATGAATGCTGATTTGTACATAAAAGAAAGGTTTGTTCCAGTTTATTTAAGGTCATACATGTAGCAGAATGAATAAATTAGTAGCCAAAACGACGAACAGAATAAACTTTCTTAAGGCCACGGGCTGCGTAAAACACAGATCACGACTCAGGAATGTGTAAACGCTGTACTGCGTCAAAGCGCAAAGAGCGTCTTTTACATGCCCTTTGAAATCAATGGCTTTTGATATCACCTACCTCGACACGTCCAACATCGTGGCTGAATGCTTCGTAGAAAGCATGCGGCTCTGTGGAAGGTGCACAATATGTACCCATAGCGGGTCAAAAATGGGAAGCAATGCGGCAAACATAAGTTAAGTGTAATGTTTAGGAGCAATTTCTTATTGCTCCTTTAAGCTTAACCTAAAGACATGTTTATTTTTTTAGTCCGCAGAAAAAAATGCACAATTATTGTCACTATCACAAAAACTGGACTAACACAGGAAAATTCGTTTGCTTAAAATTGTGAGGAATACGTGGCTAACACCATAAAAAGTTATGCTAGCGTCGACAGTGTTGGTCGCTATGAATGTAATGATCAGTATATAGGCGGTGCATACGTTTACTAGCGAAGCACTGCCTTCTGTTGTGTTAAATTCTCACAAATTAGGTGAACATCTGTCATTCAGATGGATGTTTGGTATATGAAAAGCTGAAGCTTTGCCTTCAAATGTTTGTTATATTTTCGTCCACTCCCTCAAAGTTTCCCTCTGACTATAATGGTAAATGCCGTTGCCAAGAAATAACTGTCGAAAACCTTAAAATTTAGCAAAGCAGTGCTGAAAGAGAAATGTTTATAAAAAGGAGGCCAAAGGAACCGAGAAATTGTGGCCCTGTGCGCAGGTCTTACAAGTCGTTTTTTTACGTGATCATAAAACAGGTGAGAAATGCCAGTGCTGACACGATGCCTATTTCACAGGTTCACTCATCTCGCATAGCTCCTCAAATATTCGGGACCATGTAGACACACTCAGCTAAGATGTATAGGTATGCTACCCTTATAGCACAATCTGAGAAACACGTGAAGTTACAAGCTGAATAAATAAAACAGTGCTGATGTATTTGGACAGAGTTTTTTTTTAATAGAACACCAGGTGTGCTCTAATTTCCAAACGTGCCGTTTTGAAAACCAAGCACTTTTCGCGGCAGTGCGCTCTGCGCCTGAATCGCGTTTTGGGTCAAAAGAAGGAGCATGACTGATGGATTGATTAACGCAAAGTTAAACATGACATGCACATGTATATATGTACACTTTTCGACTATTTTATCGACTGGTTCCTAATAATGCAGAGATGTAAAAATGGAACGTTGAGACTGGCATTCACTGCAAGAGGAGCAGTATTATTCGCATGCAAAAAAGATCATAAACATAAAACAGTTGCGAATACATTTGCGGGACAATAAACTATGGCCAAATGTAGCCAGATGCATTATGCTTTGAAAACCCAACACCAGAAGCACTCAAGTTGTAATCCTCATTTAAATTTTATTTGTCCTAATTGTTTTAGAATGGCTGTTCTGCGTTCTTTCAAAATAACTTCTCCCCTGATATATGTGGCTCAGCGTGGTCGTCCTAGTGTCACTATAGATAGATTTGTACATGTCACCATGCAAAGCTTAAAGTTCGTCTAATTATGGGCATAATCTTTATCACCACTATCATAATGTTCGTCCTTTTTATGCCCGCTGCACGATGAAGTCCTCTCCCAACAATGTATAGTTTACTCCATGGTGTGCGAGCTGATTTCATACTCTCCATGCGAACCACTTATTGCATCACCCCATCTAGCACTCTGGATCTATGCAAAAAAATATTACTTGATGCCAACACACCAAAAACCTAGGCCATTGTACATATTATAACCCAATCTGACAGCCCTGTCAGGATTAGATACTCTTTTACTAACTCTCTTAAGCATCAGAGAATCATATCGCATCTGCGTGAAAAAGTTAACATGAATGCCCCAGCCACTGCTCTTTTTGTAATAAACACTATATTGTATCTGTCCCTACAATAGCGCTCAATTCCCTAACGGAAAAAACAGCGTTTCCAGTGCCTCCCAGTTCCTTTCAGCGCACTGGGTGGCACTGGAAACGCTGCACAGTGTGCCCCAGTGTACTATAGCGCACTGGGAGGCATTGAGACAGACTGTACAGCCGGGCCAGTGCCGCCCAGTGCGCGGAAAGCGCTGGGAATACTCCACAGTGTGGCCCAGTGCCTTACAGCGCACTGAGAGCCACTGGCCACGCTATACAGTGTCTGCCCGCGCACTGGGAACACTGCCAGCACGTTGGAAAAAACTGGGCGCGCTGTGTGCAATTCGTATAAGATTTTGCATTGGGTCGCGAGAAGTCGAAAGAAAAACCTATACAATATTTTAAAAATATAATTCTATTGTGTGTTTTCCAGATATCTTCGCTTTAGTGTTAGTTAAGCGAAGAACGTACGTATACGCTAAAGGAATCGTCTATCGAGCGCGCGCGCGCGCGTTCTCTGAAGTGTATGATTGAATGTCGTGAATGTAGTTCATATAACTGCATCAAAATAACTTATCATTCGCAACACGATATTGCATTAGTATTAGTCTGATAATACCATCAACCTACTCTAGCAGTCAGTTAGTTCTTCTATATGGGCTCGTACCGCTGAAAGCCGCACGTCACCGGCAAGAGTGAGTGAATGCAATGCTCAATCTCGGCGTTTTAGGGGCGAAGCTCCTTAAAGCGGCACCCGTTGGTCCCTCGTAGTCGTAGTGCGTAACCAGTCGTAACGCTAGTACCAGATCGTGACCTCCAAGGCGGTGCCGGTGGGAGATTTTTCCTGTGCGTTGTTGAACAATAAAAAAATCGTGCGCGTTAACTAAAAGCCGAATTCTTCTGTCTCTCATTCCCCATTAGCAGCCATTGTTTACCTCCAAGGTAGTGCCTGGTAGATTTCTCCTGTGCGTGATTAAACAATAAAAATTTTGTTCGAAACGCCGTTGATTGATGAAATAAACCAACGAAAGACGCCAGATGTTTTCTAAAAGCAAAACGAAAGAACGCCAGATGTTTCTAAAGCAAAACGAAAAGACGCCAGCTGCTTAACGAAAGACGCCAGATGTTTTCTAAAGCAATGGTTTTCTAAACAATGAAAATTCACAGCGTACATGTAAAATTAAAGTGAGCTGCAAGTCGTCATAACTCTCATCGAACCTTTAGTATAAACGCGCCCAATCTCACGTCGGTGATGATGTACTGGGCAGAATTCACGGCAGATTCACGGTTTACCGATGAACCTCCGCAGCTTCGCCCACTCATCATCATTCACTCCGTGGATATGCTGTGATTTTTCAGGTTTGATGTCAGACGAAGGCACAAATATGGCCTCCATTGAGTCAGGTATGATCGAAACTACATTTAAACAGTTACTGGATCCTTCGGTTGGTTGAGCTAGAGTGTTTATTACAAAAACAGGAGTGGCTGGGGCATTCATGTTCACTTGTTCACTCAGAGGCTGTATGATATTGTGATGCATAATAGAGTGCGAAAAAATAGTGTCTAATCCTGACAGGGCTGTCAGATTGGGTTATAATATATACAGTGGACTAGGTTTTTGCTCTATTGACATCAAATTATATTTCTTTAGATAGATGCAGAGTGCTAGGAGAAGCAATCCAATAAGCGGTTCGCAAGGATAAAATGAAATCATCTCGTCACCATAGGGTAAAATATACCTTGGTGGGAGAGGCCTTCATTGTGGAGTGGGCCTAAATAGGATGAACATGATGATGATGGTGATCAAGATGGCGGCTATATTTAGAGTAACTTTAAGCTTTGCATGGTGACATGTACAAATCTATCTATAGTGACACTAGGACGACTACGGTGCTCCACATATATCTGGTGTAAGGTTATTTCGGAACAGCGCAGAACAGCCATTCTGTAACAATTAATACAAATAAATTTTAAAAGAGAATTTTAACTTGAACGCTTCTGGTGCAGTGTTTTCAAAATATAATGCAAGTACCTACCTTTGGCCATAGCTTATTGTTCCGCACATGTATTAGTAATTGTTTTATATTTATGAATTTTTCGTATGTAAATAATGCTGCTCCTCTTTCAGCGAATGCCAGTTGCAACGGTCCATTTTTTCAATGTCTGCACTATTAAGAACCAGTCGATAAAAATAGTCAAAAAGTGTACATACTTAACTGCGCATATTATGTTTACCTTCGCGCTAATCAATCCATCAGTCACGATTCTTCTTTTCCGCGAAAACGCGACTCAGGCGCAGATAGAACACATTGCCCAGAAAAGTGCGTGGTTTTCAAAACGTACGTTTGGAAATTGGAACACACCTGGTGATCTATTAAAAATACAGGAGTCCAAATATGTGAACAATGGTTTATGTATTCAGCTTTTAATTTCACGCGTTTATGAGATTCTGCTATAAGGGTTGTATAGCTACACATCTTAGATGAGTGTGTCCACATGGTCACGAATACTTGAGGAGCTATGCGAGATGAGTGAATATGTAAAATACGCATCGTGTCAGCACTGGCATTTCTCACCTGTTCTATGACCACGTCAATCAAAAAGACTTGCAAGACGTACGCACAGGGCCGCAATTTCTCGGTTTGTTAGGCCTCCTTTCTATAAATATCTCTCTTTCTGATCTGCTTTGCTGAAATTCAATGTCTTCGACCGTTATTTCTTTGTAACGCCAGTAATCATTGTAGACAGCGCGAGACCTTTAAGGGAGTGGAAGAAAATATAAGACGGTTTTTAAGGCAAAGCTCCAACTTTTCGTATATCAAGCATCCATCTGAATGACAGAAGGTTCACCTAACTTGAAAGACTTCAATATAACAGAAGGCAAGGCTTCGCTCGTCAACGTATGCACCGCCTATATACTGATCATTTCATTCAAAGCGACCAACGCTGTTGACGCTAGCATAACGTTTTCTGGTGTTAGCCATTTATTCCTAACAATTTTAAGACAACGAATTTTCCTGTCTTATTCCGGTTTTTCTGGTACCGACAATAATTGTGCATTTTTTTCTGCGGACTAAAAAAATAAAGCTGTTTTTAGGTTCAGCTTAAAGAAGAAATGAAAAATTGCTCCTAAATATCACGGATAACCTATATTTGTCGCGTTGCTTCCCATTTTTGACTTCTCAGAGCCAGCCAAACACGTGGCCCTGTGCGCAGGTTCACACGACAATTTGCAGCATGAAGGCTGAGCACGAAACGAGTGGACATGCATGTTCCGCAATTGAATGTATTGTGCACCTTCCACAGAGCAGCATGCTTTCTACGAAACATTCAGCCACGATGTTGAACGTTTCGAGGTAGGTGATAAATAGCCATTGCTGTCAAAGGGCACGAAGAGACGCCCTTTGCGCTTTGACGCAGTACAGCGTTTACACGTTCCAGAATCGTGATCTGTGTTTTACGTAGCCCGTTGCCTTAAGAAAGTTTATTCTATTCGTCGTTTTGGCTACTGATATATTCACCCTGCTACATATTTGACCTTAAGAATGCTTCCAGTTCTATACAAACCAGCAGTTATAGGATTCATAAATCATATACAAATCAGCGTTCAGCGTTCATAGGATTTTATCTTCAAATTGAAGGAACACGGATGTTCTTTAAGGGGTACTGAGACCTTTTCTCGGAGGCGAGTTTACTCTTCCATACAAATCCTTTGTATGTAGAGGCAGCTCTGAGCAGGTATGAAGCTCAGCAAATGATGATAAGATATTTTAATTTCATATTAAAGTGAACTTTTCCATGGCGCACCTACTGACATCGACACTAGCATGACGTCAGGCTACAGTACAAATTCTGGTGACTTCACGCTTCAGTCTGGCTGGTTGTGATGACCTTCGTACGAAAACTTCCAAGATGGCCGCTTGTGTGTCATCAAAGCTTCCAAAATGCCCGCTTGTGCGTCACTAACGGAGCCAGGGTGCGGAGCAGCCGTGGAAACGTCACTGTATATTGTGCGAGCACGTGAAGAGAAGCTCATACCGTGTTGTGATGTCAGGGTATAGAAGGAACCGAATCTAGCTTTTAAAAAGATACTAAAATTACTTTTCAGGGAGTAAGCCCTTAGCCTTAAGTTTTCTCAGCTCTTGAGGGCTTGACCTTTCATTTGATCAACTGAAAATATTCGTGTCAGTACCCGTTTAAGGTAAAATGTCAAGAACAACCTTTAGGCAGTGTTTGCATTCATTTAAGTCTATCGTAATGAACTAATCGAGCACAGAAAAAAGCACCGCTTCAGTTAAGAGATCCTAAAAGGCGTTTTAAACGTTTGTGAGCGTTTATGTTATAATAATATGAAGTCGCTCGACCAGCGGCGTATTAACTCGTTCGCGAGGGGGGGGGGGGGCTGGCGTCGCTCACCCTGGCCCCTGTCCACTATACAATATATATATATATATATATATATATATATATATATATATATATAAAACATTGTTCAGGCTGGGCCGTCCTATACCGCGACAACACAGCAGTGTAATAACATTATGATAAAATTACCGTCAATTCTAGAAAGTACAGCCACATCTGACATGTCCTTCTTCTGAGCATTCAATCTCCAAACTTCACAGTCTCACTTTGGCGTTGTAAATACGATGAATATGAAAAACTTGTTATGACTCTAATACCTTATATTCTCACTTATTAAACAAAACATGTGGCTGACAAAGCAAGGTACTTCGCAGAAGTCTTCAGAATAAGCCGAGTGCATTTCTTTACTCTTGAAGCCCTCCAATATAAAGTCTTTCTGAAGAAGAAGACCAACTTCAGTCGATTAATACTTATTGAAACCACATTGAGCTGGTTGTTTAGAGCAACAAGATTATAAATGACTACGTTCGCTGACCTCGAGTTATGTCGCTATTCCAAGTGAACAGCCACTAAATTTATTGTTTGCTTGAGTAGCGGCGTTGACATTCGGTGGAGTTGCGTCAGGCCTTGATACACTCGTGGACGTCATCGTTTGCATGTCTTCGAAGGTAAGACATCTTATGGTCATAGTGCGCCTTTGTCTATGGTTCCTCAAAGTAAGAGTCGTCGTGGGAGGGTCGAAGACTTCTTCTTGTGGTGAATGAGCTCCAGTAGCCGCCCGTCCGCAAGCACTGTCAACAGAAGGCATCGCGTCCGAACTAGGGCTTCAAGCACTAAAATCAGTTACCACCACTCCGCGCAGACCATGCCACAGTGTTCCGTAAGCTTCTCAATAGGTTTAGACTGTTGTGATAAGATTACGCATACGACGCAAATAATTCAGTTTTTTTCTGAATCTAATGTGAGTAGTAGAGACTAAGCTGAAGGTTTTGATCACCCATATATGAAAGAGGACCTGTTCCTCCGACGATATATTTATTCGAATGTCTGCCGACCGACGTAGTCTTGAAACGACGTAGTCTTGATGGACGTAGTCTTGAAAGAGCAGGAAAAGATGGACAATTACGGCAAATAATGGGGTAAAACATATAAAGTAAGGGGCCCTTAGTCAAAGATGTATGCACACAGACTTGCATCAAATGGCGCGCACATCAAACAACCCTCATCAGCCGGATGGTGGGACCCCCCCGGACTTATTGTGCTGCACATCCGTATAGTAGCGGTAACACAATACTGTGCTTCCTCGTATTCAAATGTGTAGCAAGGGACACTTTCTACGTAAGGTCACGGGCACTTTGCAGAGTACACCACGTGCACTCCTCGTGCTCGCCTCGATAGGGACAGGAGGCGAACAGAAGACGTAGATGCTCCAATGCCATGTACGAGGTTTGTTTGCAACCTGTGAAAACTACTTAATTGAGCCTACTTTGCTGCAATGAAGCCGACTGAATCTAGCTTTACCGATACGCAGGCTAGCCGTAAGGAAATGAGAAAAGCTGAACGACAGACTTGCGTACCTAGCCGCCTAGCAGCCTTTTAAAAATTAAGCTGCGTCAGTTACTAGGGTAGAAAAATATGTAAATGTTTCACCCCGAATGCACTACATTTTTGTTTGTTTTGTGCACACGGAAAAAAAGTATAAATAGATCGTTGTTTCAAAGCCCACAGCTGTACTAATTTATTTTGTGAAAAGGAAAGTGTCGCAACGGTTCATAAGAAAAAATGCATTGTTTGTCGGCGTTAAATATAAATTTGTAGGCAGTCCGCAAAATTACTATGTTTCCGAATTATTTGAGACCACAGATTCGCAGCACTGCAAGGCTCCGTATTAGTGTGCACTGAGAGCTGCTCAAATATATATATACAAAATGATTATACCCAAGCGACTTGTTACAGCCCTAATCTTTGCTAATTTTATAGGATTGCTAAACTGTTCGAAGCGTCGTTACTACATTGAGCCGCCAGACCTCAATAAGGCAAGTTCACGATTTCTTTACATTTCCTTTGGAAATTCTTACATTGACTTGCACTGAACAATCTCTGTGAGGGCGATTTAGACATATTGTGTAAAATGATGTCTACGTACCAGGCTGTAAGGCAGTAGAGTGTGAAGACGCATATGAAAACCGTGCAGGAGCACACTATACGTTCTCTAGGCTGTCACGAATTGAAAAAAATGGCTTTTTAGCAGCGAAGCTGCTAAAGTGTCTGTAGCTTCTGTTCCGTCGTAAAATTCTGCCATCATCACAAAATCCCCACGCGCTCTCTTCATTCTATATACAGCAAAGCAGCTTAACGAGAAACCAAATGCAAATAACAATTTATGTCAGAGTGAAAGCTCAATGCATGACAACGTCTGAAACGGCAGTATTATCAACAACAGTGCCCCACTTACCGAGATAATAAGCTAAATGTATCACGCGATGAGCGCCACGAGTGGGACATTTTGGAAGGGATCCCGATGACGTGGGAGAGTCTGAATACAATTAATCACTTGTAATCAAACTAGCTGCAAAAAAAGGAACCTACCGTGCATCAAGATACGTAATAGAATGCTGCTTGTTCGTTTCTGTTTGATTCATGGAAAGAAGAACCTCTTTGGCGTTGCCATGGGGAACGGCGCGCGTGGTTCAAAAATTCCGTTTTCGCCGAACTGCGCTTCGCCCGGCGTCCTGCTTCGCTCACGCGGTCGCGTCTCAGTGGTAGTTTCGGTATCGCGTACTGCCGCACGTGTTTTGCACGCTCGTGAAAGTCGCTTTGGCAGAAAGTTCCACAAAATACCGCATGCATGTGATGTGGCCGGATGACCGAATGGCGCAGGCCGCCAGTGCACGCCGCCGCGCAGTAAATGCGGCAAAGTTGGGCACGGCAACAGTGACGTGCGAAATACCGCTTTCAGGAGGGTGATTTAAAGTGCGCTAACGCGATGCGGACCACTAAAACGTGATTTCATTTCAAAATAGGCACTTCCTTGGCATAAAAGTAGCACTACGAGGTTTCTGCACGGCTATTTCAACAATCAACGTCAACTTTATATTTTCCTTTAGTGTCTAAGCTATGGATGACCTGTGCTCCTTCATGGAAAACTCCTTATTTAGGTATGAACCACTGGAATTGGGCAATTCCCACTACCAGGTACAGTAGGTGCGAGTGTCAAACGATAACGAACTCGCGATATTGACGGTTTCGCTGTTTGTAAACAAACTGGCATGCGCCGAACGGTCTGCCCAAGAAAACTTCCGGTGCACCACTTCCGGTAATACTTTTTCAATGGTCCCTGCGGTCTTTTCCTGGTGTGTTTGAGTTTGTTGTTGTGTTATTTCTGGCGCATTCCTTCAGATGTGTTTAAAGTGATGTGTAGGGAGCGTATGAAGGGGATCAACAACATCGCACGGAGGAGGTACAAGCAGAAACTGCAGTGGAGAGGAAATAGTTGTTTCATACACTGAATAGGGAAGTTGTGCAATTCAGCTTTTCTACCGGATCTGAAAACCTCTCTCCTGTCACAGCCGCGGACATATTTATGTAATTTGGCCTAGACACACAAGGTCACGATGAAGTTATTATTGCGCTTGTGTCACACTGGGCACTTTTGATAGAGATCGGCGCCGATCGGAATCGATCGTTATACAAAATGCTTAGTGTGACTGAGAAAATACAAAACGTACTCATATGTGATCACGTCAGGTCAGGCTGAATCACGCGAACTATTATGGTTTACTCACGAGTACAGTGTTCATGTATTAACCTTTCAAGTTAACCCGCCTATATCTACATTATACGCTCCAACCGAAAGATCAGAATTAGCTAGAGTGCGACGATGTCCATTGGCGGCAACACGACAGTCGATGAGTCATCGGCGCGCGTGAGCTCGCACCGATGCGAGCTCACTCGCGGGTTTCGCTCTGAAAAACCATATGCAGCCCCGTCACTGCAATTGGCAACAAAACGTGGGCACCGCGACGTCTGGCGATTCATGTTGAGTACGGCTGCTTCGGTGTCCCGAGTGCTGCTTCGAACACAGCACGTCATTGATGAGGCTCCAACTAGAGGCAGCTTTCACATTTTGCTATTCACTTCAAGCGTCAGTGCAGCTCTCTGTCATGAGTGGCAGACGACGGCGTCCGACTTGTTCGTTGTAATAGGGACCTTCGACTAACGTCTGAGCATTGTCTGAGTATGCATTGAACTTTATTTGCCTTTGATGAAGTTGGAAGAAAAAATCTACCCGCTCTTTGGGGGAATTCAGTTTTTGTCGCCTGATCGCTGCAATCCAGGCGCTCTTTCTGCCTTCATCTGCCGCGAACCAGAACGTTTTACTTGCGGTAGCAAATTATTCGCGGATCGCAGACTGCATCCTGGCACTACACATCAGTGCCCGAGTTGCAAGCGCTTCATCGGAATCATTTTATCAGGAGAAAACACCGAAACACAAGCAGCCATGGGCCACAACGCAGGCTAAAACCACGGTAAACAAGGTAAACATGAAGTTTTTTACGGAGTGTTCCCGGTGAACGCCCAATGTTACCAGAGAACGGTAACCGCTGGCGAAACCGTCTATCGAGAGAGACAAGAAAGATGAAGCGAGAAATGGAGCGAAAAAAGGAAATAAAGACAAAAAAATGACATAAAAAATCGGCATAAAGAGAGAGAGAGAGAGAGAGTGCGAGACAAAGAAAGGGAGAGAAGGAAAGAGGAAGAGCCCCATTACTGAGTGCAATAGCTGCTAGCGTTAAATGAAAACTCTGCTCGGCGAAGTGGAGCTCGTGAGACACGGGAAAGGGAGACATAGAAAGAAAGAAAAAGAAAGCGATAGAAAGAAAGATAATGAGAAAATGAAAAGAAATAAAGGGGATGGAGACAAAAAAAGGTAGGACGACAGTACGACAAGAAATTAAAGAAAAAAAGATATAAACAGACAGGAAAAAGATGGTTGATCCCTCTGTCATAAGAATCGGTATAACACGAAACTGAAATTTGTCGTCACGGAAGTAGTTGATTGCTTTAGCGCATGGGTGTATCAGAGCTTGTATAATGACTATTGTTGTTTGGCAGATGTAGCACCGCCTGAGGTGGACGCACTCACGTTGACGCCTAGTGGCACATCTCCCTACCGACGACTAACGCTCATGGTGATGATTTAACCCTTGCGGTAGCTGAAGTTCTTAACATATACGTGGTCACCGAATATGTTACTCTATGTTACTGATGTGTAAATGTGTATGATGTGGCACTGACGTAGACTCTATCAGGAGGTCAAGACCTCGTCAGGCTATTTAGCCTTTAGTCCTTGCCTCCCGCAGGGACATTTTCCATTTTCTTCCTGCAAATAAACAATGTTCAATGTTCAATGGTGAATCCCGCGCGAATATGGCATCAACAAGCGCATAATAAACACTGATACTCGATATGCATTCCTACAAAGCGTCGTGAGACGCGGAGAGAAATGCTACTTGCGTTGTGTCAGCCCTCTAGCCTGGCAGTTAATTTTCACAGGGCGAGCGGGGAACGCGGTGCGGCAGCTAAGCGAGCATCGGAGAGCTATTTTTCCATATGGATAGACTCTATGAGCGAGGCTTGCACTGAAGCCACCAACTCGCAATGTGTTAAACAAAATTACAATTCCGTTGGGAACGCGACGAATGGGACGGTCGCAGCAACGGCGTGTTTTTAGGGGCGAAGCTCCTTATAGCGGCACCCGTTCGTCCCCGTCGTAGTAGTGTGTAACCAGTGTTAAAAACGGAGGGGGCGTGCACACATGAAGGCTCCCTAAAGACAATGCGCTGCGACAATACGTGATATGTATCGCCCTCTCCTCTCCTACGCTTCCCCCGCTTTCTCCTCTCCTACGCCCCCCCCCCTATCTCGCCTCGCGGCGCAGCGGCGCCGACGCAGGCAGCGTCGAGAGGCAGCGTCTTGATTGAAAAAACCGACCGCTCGCGCTGCACAACCGTTCACTGACCAACCCGTATATATAGGCACGGGATTTTGACCTCCAAGGTAGTGCGTGTGTGCGATTTCTCCTGTGCGTGATTAAACAATGAAAATTCACAGCGTACATGTAAAATTAAAGTGAGCTGCAAGTCGTCATAACTCTCATCGAACCTTTAGTATAAACGCGCCCGATCTCACGTCGGTGATGATGTACTGGGCAGAATTCACGGAAGATTCACGGTTTACCGATGAACCTCCGCAGCTTCGCCCACTCATCATCATTCACTCCGTGGGTATGCTGTGATTTTTTTGTTTTGTTTTTCGAGCCTGGCGGCACCCATGTCACCGCCTCGTTATAAAGGGGACGCTCATAACATCCATCCATGCAAGAGCACTGCGAGAGGAAAGTGTGAAAGATCAAAGGCGCGTTCATGTAGCCTCCGCTTTGTGTTTGATAGCGGCTCAGTGGCTAAACGCCCGCCAGCCATCGGCGCGGACTGAGAGGTCATAGGTTTGACTCCTGTCAACGCAACTTTTTAAATGCGAAGCATTTCTTAGCGAAATTCTGCGACTTTGAGAGTATCTATCTATCTATCTATCTATCTATCTATCTATCTATCTATCTATCTATCTATCTATCTATCTATCTATCTATCTATCTATCTATCTATCTATCTATCTATCTATCTAGCCGCCTACGACCTTGTGCTCCCCTGGCCGTTTCGTTAATCGCATGTATACAAAAATTGGTATAGCATAACATGACGTATTACGGACATAAATGACAGGTCATAACATAAAAATTATGGCACGCATGTCATGAACAGCATGATTTACATTCCATGGCCTTGGGGCTCTTGCGGCTGTTCCGTTAATTTGACATATACCAAAATTGGTATGGCGTGCCCAGAGTTCGTGGCGAACAGAATGACTTGTCCTAACGTGCATTTCATGACACGCATGTCATGTGCAGCATGATTTACATGACATGGTCTCGGGGCGTCAGGGGCCGTTTAAATGAATGAATATATACGAAAACAGGTATGACGAGACATTTCTCTATGATAAACATAACTGACGCGTGGTAACATGAAAATCATGACATGCATGCCATGTACGACATGGTTTACATGCCACGCTCATGGCGCACTCGCGGCCATTTCGCTAGGTTAATATGCATCGGAACTGGTACTGCGCGATGTGACTGTATGAACAGCATGAATAACAGGTGCTGACTTGAAAACCATGGCATGCATGTCATGTATGTCATGATTTACATGCCACGCTCATGGTGCATTCGCGGCCGTTTCGCTAGCTTGATATAAACCATAATTGGTATTGCGCGACGCGACTGTATGACGAACGTAAATGAGAGGTGGTAACATCCAAATCATGACATGCAAGTCATGTACGACATGATTTACATGCCACGCTTATGGTGCGCTCGCTGCCGTTTCCCTCGCTTGATATACACCAAAACTGGTGTTGCGCGACGTGACTGTATGACATACATAAATGACAGGTGGTAACATGAAAACATGACATGCATGTCATGATATACATGCCACCCTCATGGTGCATTCGCGGCCGTTTCGCTAGCTTGATACACACCAAAATTGGTATTGCGTGACAGGACTGCACGGCGAACGTAAATGAGAGGGGGTAACATGAAAATCATGACATGCATGACATGTACGACGTGATTTACATGCCGCGCTCATGGCGCACTCGTTGCGGTTTCCCTCGCTTGATATACACCAAAAGTGGTGTTGCGCGACGTGACTGTATGACATACATAAATGACAGGTGGTAACATGAAAACATGACATGCATGTCATGATATACATGCCACCCTCATGGTGCATTCGCGGCCGTTTCGCTAGCTTGATACACACCAAAATTGGTATTGCGTGACAGGACTGCACGACGAACGTAAATGAGAGGGGGTAACATGAAAATCATGACATGCATGACATGTACGACGTGATTTACATGCCGCGCTCATGGCGCACTCGTTGCGGCTTCCCTCGCTTGATATACACCAAAAGTGGTGTTGCGCGACGTGACTGTATGACATACATAAATGACAGGTGGTAACATGAAAACATGACATGCATGTCATGATATACATGCCACCCTCATGGTGCATTCGCGGCCGTTTCGCTAGCTTGATACACACCAAAATTGGTATTGCGTGACAGGACTGCACGACGAACGTAAATGAGAGGGGGTAACATGAAAATCATGACATGCATGACATGTACGACGTGATTTACATGCCACGTTCATGGTGCGCTCGCTGCCGTTTCCCTCGCTTGATATACACCAAAAGTGGTGTTGCGCGACGTGACTGTATGACATACATAAATGACAGGTGGTAACATGAAAACATGACATGCATGTCATGATATACATGCCACCCTCATGGTGCATTCGCGGCCGTTTCGCTAGCTTGATACACACCAAAATTGGTATTGCGTGACAGGACTGCACGGCGAACGTAAATGAGAGGGGGTAACATGAAAATCATGACATGCATGACATGTACGACGTGATTTACATGCCGCGCTCATGGCGCACTCGTTGCGGTTTCCCTCGCTTGATATACACCAAAAGTGGTGTTGCGCGACGTGACTGTATGACATACATAAATGACAGGTGGTAACATGAAAACATGACATGCATGTCATGATATACATGCCACCCTCATGGTGCATTCGCGGCCGTTTCGCTAGCTTGATACACACCAAAATTGGTATTGCGTGACAGGACTGCACGACGAACGTAAATGAGAGGGGGGTAACATGAAAATCATGACATGCATGACATGTACGACGTGATTTACATGCCGCGCTCATGGCGCACTCGTTGCGGTTTCCCTCGCTTGATATACACCAAAAGTGGTGTTGCGCGACGTGACTGTATGACATACATAAATGACAGGTGGTAACATGAAAACATGACATGCATGTCATGATATACATGCCACCCTCATGGTGCATTCGCGGCCGTTTCGCTAGCTTGATACACACCAAAATTGGTATTGCGTGACAGGACTGCACGGCGAACGTAAATGAGAGGGGGTAACATGAAAATCATGACATGCATGACATGTACGACGTGATTTACATGCCGCGCTCATGGCGCACTCGTTGCGGTTTCGCTAGATCGATATACACCAAAATTGGTATTGCGCGATGTGACCGTATGAAGAACATGGATAACAGGTGGTAACATGAAAACCATGGCATGCATGGCGTGTATGTCATGATTTACATGCCACGCTCATGGTGCATACGGAGTCGTTTCGCTAGCTTGATATGCACTAAAATGGTTGTTGCGCGACCCGAGTGTATGACGATCATAAGTGAAAGGTGCTAACATGAAATCCATGACATGCATGTCATGTATGGCATCATTTAAATGCCACGATCCTGTGCCCTCGCGGCGTTTTCGATTGCTTGATGTACACTAAAATTAGTATTGCGTGATGTGACTGTATGACGAACATAAGTGACAGGTGGAAACATGAAAACCATGATATGCATGTCATGTGTGGCATGATTTACATGCCATACTAATGGTGCACTCGCGGCCATTTCGCTCGTTTCATACACACCAAAATTGGTATTGCACGATCTGACTGTATGACGATCATAAATGACAGGTCCTAGCATGCGAATTATGCTATATGCATGCCATGTACTGTATGATTTACATGACACTGTCATGGTGCGCTTCCGGCCGTTTTCTTAATAGGATATATACCAAAAAAGTGTATGGCATGACACGAGTGCGTGATGAACCTAAATGACAGGTCATGCATTGTGTATACCAGAATATACGTTTCACAAGCATGGTATATACCACATTTGCATGCATGCGTGCATGGCAAACATGCGATATATGGTGGACTAGATGCCATGGCATGAATGATTTCATTTGGCTCAAAGACAAACAAGGCAATGTATGCAGCTCTTTGCTTGCTGCTTCGCATTACATCAATTCCCACAGTGCGTGGGATCTGCCGGCTTTTCATAGTTTTATTTCTTCGCCATTTGATGGCATTCATTTCGCTGATGTATTAGCGTGACAGAAATACGTCAAAAAAGAGCAAGAAACAAACACGTGTTAAAAATACGTGTTAAAAACAAACCAAGACACAAAGAGACCGAAACAGCGAAATAAAGAGTATCAATGGGATGGAAAGAAGAAGCGAGAGAAAGTAAAGGAAGAAAGAAAATGAAAGATATAAAGAGTGAGAAAGAAGACAACGATAAAAAAACAAGAAATATAAAGAAACAGCTGCAAAACAGGCACACAAGAAACAGAGAAAAAATAAACGAGATATAGAGAGAAGAGAACAAGGCAGCCCATCAGCTGCCCTCTTCCTTCAGGCTTGGCATAATTTTTTTTATATTTGCCGTAACTCAAGCCGTTGCCGCAGCGCTGCAGTAGAAGACGCGCAGGCGCGTGTGCACAAGCAGTAAGGTAAGTTTACTGAACTATTTTCTGAGCACAGCTTCTTGTTTGCGCGCCGAGCGTATAAGTATTTGTGTAAATCTAGTTGTAGTACGAGTAATGCGGGCTTGGCACATTAACCTCACTGTTTTGCCTAAAGCATTGTTTACTGCCCGACGGAGTGTGGCAGTCACATTCAGGCGGGGAACTCAGTCACATTGGGACGAGATGTATTCGAATACGCCACGCCCAGGTACCTGTCATACGCAGCGACCGTTGATGGGATTTCTGTTGACGTCAAAAAACGCTAGCATAAGCACTAAAAAAAGACATAAGAAGCGGCCTTATAAAGATAGGTGTTTAAGCCGGCCGTAATCTGTCTGTCGCGAACGGAAAACCACCGCCATCATTAACCGACACGCGCCCTCTTTGTTCTCTTCTTCCCTCCTTGAACACGTGCGCCGATTTCTCGGGCGTGGGACGCAATATCTCTGACGGATGAGACAACAAGTGCAGATGGAGGAAAAAGAAATATAGAAAAGGCGAGAAAAAAAGCAAGAACAAGGTACAGAAAGAGAAATTCTAGGAGAAAAACTTCTCCACAAAGCGGCATTTGAACCCGCGTATCCACGATCTCAAGACGAGCGTCTTGACGACTCGGCTATCCAGGCACCCTAGTAGAGAACAGCATAGCCTTGTACAGTATGGATGATTGGAGGTATCTGACCTGGTATTGCACTGCCTCCGTGAAAGGCCAACATTTGAACAAGCTGCCATGTCATATCATGCGTCATGATGTGTAGTGGCGTCACGTGACATCTCAGTGACGCCCTGATAACGTCATCATGGCGTCACAAATTTTGGCCATCTGTGACTTCATCTGAAGTCACATCGTGACGCCATCACGTGATAATTTTTGCATCCCACGTGCTGTCCCCGACAACACCGGACGCCGACAGTCAATTTTCGCGTTTGATGAGGTATATAAGGCGTTCGCCTTAAAACTTGCCAAACTTAGTAGTACAGCAACATCCCTCCAGTGGAAGCTATACTATATTTTTGTTTAAAAATGACAGAGCGGCAACGTAGTTTAGGCCCTCGTGCAAATGGAAGATTCGTCTTCCATTTGCACGAGGCATGGCAAAACAAGAACATGCCGAGCGATCAGGTGTCACTTTTGTGCTCGTTATTAGAATGGCGCATCCGACAAAAACGAAGCCTTCAGGCAGCAGCCGCATGTACTCGTGCGTCTTACCCCCGTATTCAGAAACGCTCCTTGACTTGAACTTGACTTGCCACCGCCTAAAGGCAGCGCGTTCGAAACGCGTTCAAGGCGGTGGAAAGTCAAGTTCAAGTCAAGGAGCGTTTCTGAATACGGGGTTAGGCGTCGCGGATCCTCTACTCGAGGATGACCATCCACGCTTACACAGCAATGTGCGGAGTGGCCCGCCCATGCAGTATCTCGGCTGCTGCATTCACGGCAACACCTCACAGCATGTTCTTGGGAGGCACGGCTTTCCGAGCAGGCTCTGGGGAGCCGCCTGGTGACCTTAGACCAGGGCTGGCGAGCCGCGGCGGCCAGTGGGGCTCTACAAGGGGCTCCACCCGAGTTTAACCACGAAGTCGCTTCACGCAAGAAAGCTTATTCTCTCTCTCCTTCAGCCCCGAAATCCGCATACCTGACACGGCCTGACACTTCCATTGGCATGAATATTGCGCCCAGGACTCTGACCAGATCTGGGCTTCCAAGGCATGCTGACAACACGTCCTTGGCCATGGATAGCGTGTGCCGTGAGAAGCGCCGCTGGTGAATCCTCACCGAATGCCGCCTGTGGCTCATCGGGCGCCTCACATGATAATGCCACTGATCTCTCGCGTGCCCTAGTGAAATTATCACATGAGCTTGACCACGTAGCGTCCTTGAACTCCGAGTTCTCGCCTGCAGCTTCGTCATTGTAGACCATTTTGTCCGTACCGGAGTTCAGGGCCTTCCAGGGTGACGCCTTCATGTGGGTCGAGACCACCATCTAATGGGTTGGAAGCTTCAAACGACCCAGTAGTTACGTAATTCATATTGTGTGACGGCCGGTCGTTATTTAACTGTCCCATCACGCTTTATAACATACGTTAATCGGAGAAACGGAGAGCGAGCGAGAGAGAGAGAGGGAATTAACTTTATTGAGACCCTGAGGAAATGGATTATGGGAGACTTATGGGCTTCCTTGGCAACTATAGTGAACTAGAACCAACTTCCTAGTGGCGCGAACGGGAGGATTGTGGCGTTCCTCTTGGCGAAGAAAAAACCAGGTGGCGCCAGTGCAACTTTTTCTAGTAGCACCACCCCTTCTGCTGTAGGCGCTTGCGCGCGTTTCTTGTGTGCATTTCTCCACGTTCCGCGTCGTTGTAGCGGTGCCATGCATCAATAGACAGTTTTAGTTGAGCGCCCGCTACATATATGTGGACGCAGCCTCTCATTGGGAATGACTGGCAGGCTGTATCCGCAGAGCTGCTGCGGATGCCCCAAAAAACCGTCTAAGGCGTTTAACAGAGAACGTGTATGCCGTTCGTTTCAACTAACTTCCAAGGAATATCGTACTCAGCTGTTTCAGGAGGCTGAAACAACGTATACACGTAATTGTAACCGCGATTGAGAATAATTTCATTCTAATTCTAACTAGCGAAATACCCTAGTTAGCATCTGCAAAACCTTTACAACTACACGATGTCACGGCAGCGGACACATTAAGGTGCCTTGATGCGCGCTTTCTCCGCCTTCGGGTGAGGACCTACAACTGGGGTGTTTAAGCGGCGTCTGTAGTGAACGGGAATCGTTATAATTTATTATCATACTCTTATATTGTTCTTTATATTTCAGTACAGCTGCTGCGACTAAGGCGCAACCAGCATATTTCAGACGCCAGTGATACACCAGCTCACAGCATCTCACCGTTCTTCAACGGCGGCGCCGAGCAGTGCTGTCAGCACTGGACGCTTGTCAAAAAAATAATACCCGCGGGATGGCAACAAAAATAGCAAAGCCTAGTGAGTCCACTATAGGCGAACGCATCAGAGCGCTAGAAAAAGTGCAGCCGCGATCCTTGCGGCGAGGAGACGCGTTCGGTTACAGCCTCTTCATTGTCAGGCTCCTCCGTTCGCACCACTAGGATATATGTTCTAGTTCACTATATTGGCAACCAATAGAAGTGCACTTGCGAGGAACCCTCTACGCTATAAATCATCATAATTTTTGTGAATTAGGGAAGCAGCCACTATGCAATTTTTGTCATTCAGCGGAGAACCCTGGTACTCGCTAAACACCTTTAAGGCATTATGTGCACTTTCTTGATGCTGTGGCTGATGACAATGAATTATGGCGGAGCCCTTTGTAATGGGTTGCAAGCATTAAACAACCTACTCGTTGCGCAATTCGCATTGTGTGATGCCTGGTTAAAGAATTCGCGTTGTGCGACGCTTGGTGCTTATTTTACTCTTCTACCACGCTACATTGCATATGTTAATGTGGTTCCTTCCCGACATGAAGCCTGTATAGGACCTTTTACAGCGAAAGCTGTTATGAGATCATTTCACCGGCCGTTTTTGGCACCGTAGTTGTCCGCCGCCGCCGCCGGTGTCCGTAACCAGTATCGCTCGAAATAAAAAAATAAAACGAAATAAGAAAAAAAATCCAGGATGGAACGAGCTTCGAACCTGGGCCCTCTGCGTGGGAGCCCTCTATTCAACCTCTGAGCCATGCCGATTTTTTTTTTCTTTATTGCCTTGCATACCAAGACTATTTACATACTCACAAAAAAAGGGGTAGAGCTATACAATTACAAAGTGAAAATATGAACCGTCAGCACTGAGCTGACTACAATCAAACAGTCTCTGAGCCATGCCGATGCTTGAAACTGTTTTGCAAAAAGGTCCTATACAGGCTTCATGTCGGGAAGGAACCACATTAGCACATGCAATATAGCGTGGTAGAAGAGTAAAATAAGCATCAAGCGTCGCACAACGCGAATTCTATAACCAGGCGTCACACAATGCGAATTGCGGAACGAGTAGGTTGTTGAATGCTTCCAACCCATTACAAAGGGCTCTGCGATAATTCTTCATCGTCATCAGGCACAGCATCAACAAAGTGCGCATAATGCCTTACATGCGTTTAGCAGGTACCACGGTTCTCCTTATAATGACAAAAAGTGGCATAGTGCCTGCTTTCCTACTTCTCAAAAATTACAATGATTTATAGCGTAGTGGGTTCCTCGCAAGTACATTTGTATTGGTTGCCAAGGAAGCCCATCGGCACATGATGCATTTCCTCGGGATCGCAATAAAGGTCTTCGCCCCCCCCCTACGTTATACAGCATGGCGGGAGAGGGAAATAGCAACCGGGCGTCACCCAATGCAAACTGCATAACTGGTGGGCCGTATAAAGCTTGCAACCCATTACAAATGGCTGAGCCATAATTCTTCATCGTCATCCGTCGTCGCGTCAACAAAGGGCACATAATGCCTTGCAGATGTGTAGCTGGTGCCTCGCTTCCCCGCAGAAAGACAAATAATGGCTTAGTAGGTGCTTGCCAACTTCACAAAAATTGTGATTTATGGCGTAGTGGGTACCTTGCTAGTGTACTTGTATTAGTAGCCCCAAGAGAGCTTACAACGGCCTCTAGAAACGCCGCTCTTCCAGCTTTCGCTGTGACTGTGCTGCGGTTTCAGCGCGGGCCTGGCGTTTTTTATGATCACGTGCTAACATTTTTGGCTTTATTGATGACGGACATGTTATATATATATGAGGGCGTCGTTTTCAAAGCAAACTAAGTTGCTAGTAGCGTCGTGTCCTATGTTCTTCATAAGTATCCGTTTCTTTTATTACTTCACCATTATGAATGTATACAAACAAACCCAACTGGCAGTTATTCTAAACAACTCACTAATTATCGTCGTAACGAGTGCTGCGTTCGCTATGAACGAAAGAACATTGCACTGATCATGTTGTGACAGGCCGCAGAGAGTACTTTTGTAGTGAGCGCCCGTCGCAACGCAATAATCGCGGTTTTATACCGTCATGATGTACAACTTAGCGCCATTCGACCTGCAATTCATTTCCCCTGACTTTCGGGGCCGCTGTGCCAATACTCCCCTCTCTCTACGTTTGTAGAAGAGGAACTCGCTAGACAGAAACTGTTATCTGCTTTCACCGTTCCGGCTATCAGGACATATATAACAGCATAAGCTGCTATGATCTAGCAACAACAGTCCATTTTTGTCTCGACCTTGCCGGCCGGCGCATCCATTGTTTTCTGTCGCAGCTATCGCGCTCATTGAGACAAATAAATGAACGTTCGGGCATGAAGCGAACCCAAAAATCCTTAGTAGTGATTATGCCTTATACGAAAGGGTGACACTTGAAGTATGAAGGTGCTTGGGAACAATACCCTATGGAAACGTTACGACCAGTAAAAATCGCGTTAGCGCTTATGCAAATAGGGGGAACGCACTTGTACTTCAACAGCTTGGGGCCACATGACAGGAACAGGAGCGTCAAGCTTATTGCGTTTGGTAGAGTGGTCGCCGAGGTAACCCCTTTAGAACGATGGTGAGCAAATGAACGATAACGCAGGAGAAAGGAACATAAAACGCTGTGTTCCTCCTGTGTTATCGTTTTTTGCGCACCACCGTTCCAAGATGAGCTAAAAATTCGCCCAGTAGTCCATCTTTCTGAAGTATGACTCGTCTGGTGGTGTCTGTCTCTTCAATCGAGGGTCATTGGCACAGTTCACATCGACGTTCTCAGTATTTGGTCAGCGTCGCTACTGCAAAAGCCAAGGTTGAAAGCGACGTACGGCTGACGGCAACGGGAGTACTTCCTAAACGGAATATGGCCAACCGCGTCGTGAGCACTTCATACACGACGGTTCTGCTGAGGCCAGGTGAGCGAGGATATAGAACGACGCCGTGATTACGTCTACTCTCATGGGTGCGCAGCCTTCCAGCTTTCTATGCGCAGCATTTGGCTCAAGAACAGCTAGAGTCACGGCTACTCAAGCAAAGACCCACACTATCATAAATATACTCTATAGTACCTGCATATTGTTCCCCGGTTAGCCCCAGCATTGCTAACGCCGTAAATAACATGCTTGCAGAACGCTTTTTGTCACAGGATAAGCCCCTGTTACCAAATCAACAATTTTCTTATCTCTCATTTTCCTTATCTTTTTTCGGCCTCTAACGCGCCTTAAGTGCTTAAGAACGGTAAACAGGGCAAAATGTAACTGATGTTGGTTTGTGAATACTGCACGGTAAGGGCAGAAAACCGCGAAGTAAAGCGAGATATACAAATGACGATGGTTTGTGAATACATGCCTAAGAGAATATCAACTGCATGGTTCTTTGCGCCCTTAAGGGAGCGCAGCACAGCAGGCTTCAGCAGCTTCTTTGACTAGAGAAACTCGTCGCAACTGCTGCAAGGGAAGTTCTGATTGATCCCTCAGGAGCCCTCAAGCGATACTGAAATACCTATTTGGTGCGAATTCGTCGTGAAGCACCTCCAAAAGTGGTACGCATGATACCAGCACCTACGACGATATCATTTGAGACCCTCTAGATATACATCCGACAACACATGCGGATACCTGTTTTCGGTACAGCTACCTATTGCTACTGCGATAGTCTCGCGACAAGGAGAACGATGAATCTCGAGCCTCGACGGCAAAGTACGCAGCTATTTGAGGGCGCCGGCCATTAGCCTCGACGCAAACGTTCACCTTTAAGGTCCAGTATTTATTCTACATACCCACCGCAGCAATGGTGCTAATGCCTGCGTCGCACTGAACATTGAGCCAACTAGTGCAATGAGCCGTGTTCGAGAAAGTGAATGGAGAAAGGAAAATGCCATTGATAATGGAGCCAAGTAGTCTATCTAGCCTGTCACTGCTGAGATAGATTTGGCAAGTCCACGCAACCTGAGCCTAATCTTAACATCATTATCGCATCATAAGCAGTGTTGTCAAATGGACTAGATGTTGGAGTCAAGTGCCGACACCGATGGGTGGCCATATTGGAGTGAACGTCAGCAGCAACTTTGCATTTGATGCGCATCTGGCGACCGTAGATGATAACGTGAGACCTCGCGCGCACGTGGACAGATGCGCAAGCTGACCTCATCTGGACACGAGATATTTTCGGAGTGCACTCAACTCACAAAGTTCGAAACTGATGCGCTCGCCGTGCAAGAGGAGGTGACTGATCACTCGTAGAAGCCCTACTACCCACCTGTCACCATCCATCTACGGAGGCATATAGAAAGAATTGTAGAAATTTATACTACCAAGCTTGTTGGTGTTGATACATGATAAGTAATAGCATACGCTTAGACACAAGACGAAGAGAGAGTGACATACGGGGACAAGCGCTGATCAATGCGTGTCTTCTTTAGCCGCTCTCTCTTTGCCTTTTGTCTAAATGCTTGCTGCAGCACGTCATGGGGAGACGCTCGAAGTCGCCTACGATGAATTCGAGAATGTGTTCCCGCTCGGTGCTATTCGTGCCGCACTCCAGCAGTTGGCATTCATATCTCCCGTTGGTACCAAACCAGGACATGGACGACCGTTTCCTTTGTGATGATTACCGAGCTTCGAATTCCGTCGCTAGTACAAATCAACATATCCTTCCCATATACGCGACTTTTGCGTTTGTCTCGTAGGAATGAAAAACCGCTGAAACACAGATCTGAGGACACCATAAGACAAATTTCCTTTGAAACCCATTGACTTTCAGAAGGCTTTAGTGTCAAGGGTATTCAGGCTGTCGTAGCTTCTCTGGCTGTCTTTGAATTAGCGAAAAGTTTCAAAAGTTTGTAAACAAGGTTACGGGCGGTCTTCAATTCATTTTAAAGACGCAATTCTTTCTATGCCGACTGAACGAGAACACTGTTCGTCTTCGCAATACTTAACACGAACAATAATGAAAAAAAAGAAGCGTATAAAAGCTAATATATTTTCCTAATGAGACCGAATTTATAACCACGCCCCCGCGCTCCGATCTGTCGCGGTCTGCGCTCTAAACCAAACGAGGCATATTTCTATCACAGCTGTTATGTTTCTTTGATATACACAAGAATTAACGTTTAAACATCGTGTATGTTTTCCTTCAAGGTCTTGACTTTCCTATTTGAAATTATAATGTACTTTAAATTTCCTTCCAGTTTTACGTCAACGACACTGCAGTATGGACGGTTAACACTACAGTAACAACAAGCAAAACGTGCATGCTTGATTGGGTCAATATGACAACCAAGACGTATACAAATTTCACGAGGTACTACAAATGGAATGGAACGTCGTAAGTACCCAATTACTGTATTGAAGATTTCGCATGCACTAACAATCGTACTGCCCAAACAGGCACGCCAACCTGATGCACGGAGAATTCTATGTAGAGGAACCTACTCGAAACAAGACGCTCAATAATGCAATGAACGTGAGCGAGATAGGTAATGTATAATGGCACAAATTTCCGTAAAAGCTATTTAAGTTCCTTAAATGTTCATGAATGCAGGTGAATGTCCTCTATTTCTTCTGTATTAAAAAGACTGACCCATTTAACGTGTGAAAATGCAGGAACATCAACCTGGACAACTCTGTAAGGAAACGAGCAAATCCAACCTCATTTTCTGTGATATACGTGGTTTCTTCCGCGTTTATAAGCAGGCCTCTGATAATTTCATAAACTTTCCGTAAATCATAAACTAAGGAATGATATGTTGTGCGCTAGATTGTGTGTCACGGGGCAAACACTTGGAGGACGCTTGAGCTTCGCAGGAGGCCTCGACAGATGGTGTGGTGGTGCTGCGATGCTAGGACAGTCAGCGCCAACAGTAGCGGCCGCGCGCGTGACACCGTCGCGACATGTTGCGGGCGCTCTTTGCAATGACACTGCGGAATGTGCAGCGCGCGTTACTCTGTGAATGCGCATAACTGAACACACAGAAATGTATTTAAAACGCAAATCGCCTTCTTCACATCAATGATCTTTACGCCGGCATTCATGTTTATGGCGTTAGGAAGGAAACTGTGTCTGCAAAGGGGCCCTCCGAATTCATTGGCAAGTTTGTTGCTCAGATGAATAGTGTTGGCTAGGACATACCTTCGGGTTTTCACATTTTTATGAAGGTCCCTATTTTATATTACAAAAAAGCTTTTTGTAAGGACGTCGTGTAAGGACGTTTTGTAAGGATAGTGCAAGGACGTCGCCGCGTTGACTATGTTTGTCAACAAGTGTGAGCACACATTCTGCGCAGATCTGGCAATCACCGCATCCGCTTCCTGATAAGGTGATCTTCAACCCTTCGTCGTAGAGTCAAGTTTTCGCCTTTCCCATGGCCACAGGAAAAAGTGTCGCAACATATAGGCAGAGCGCAGGGCTATCGAGCTTCTCTCATCATCACCCGAGAAGTGGGCACTGAATATGTGGTTTCGGTGCTTCACAAGCTGCCGAAGACCTCCATCGGGGCTAAAACATAAGAGAGATAAACCACAACGAGCAAATATGCGCCGTAATAGTAAGGCTTCAAAAAATGAAGAGCGTCTCTTATCTTTTATGTCGCACGGCCTTCATCCAACGGTCTCCGCTTGTTCTCGTGAGCTTTCTATATACATACATGTAACTTTATTTTTCAACGCTTACCGGCAGCAAATGTACAGTAATAGGATAGTTAGCAAACACGCAGCAATAGCATAGTTACACTCCTCGTTGACCGCGAATCAGCTTCGTTCTTTCGAGCTGCTGTAATTCCGCTTGTACGTATAGGGGCTGAGGTTGTTGTTGTTGTTGTTGACCTCTCGTCATGGCACATACCCAATGGAGGGGATCGGCCGAGTAGATGGTGTATTCGTCCGATATTTTCTGTATGTTGTGACTCCTTATTAGGCTATTTGTTTTGAAATAAAGTGCCAATTATGAGTAATGAAAAATTTTTAATGCTCATGGAATTTAGCAAGATATTCTTTTAGTCGCAATGATGTATTCCTGAACAGCAAAGAAACATCCCTGTGGCTGTACCCCAGGCTAGTGGCCCCAAAAGAAAGAATAATGGATTCCGATAATTCCAGGCCTAGTTTTGCCTAGTTTTCGAAGAGGTGGTGCAAGTATACGTTTCCTGAATGTGTTGAACCGGCGGCATGATAGGTTAGATCCACTATAACAATGCGCGTGGCGTCGAGCGAAAAAAAAACAAAACCAGGGAACCGTTCAGACCGATGACAGGTAGAGAAGAAGAGTACTCTTTATTCCCTTGTTTAACATCGCAGCCCGCAGCACGAGGAACGGGGAGCATGTCCATGCATATGCACCTGTACGCGCCATAATTAATAGTCGACCAACGAAAACGACGATGGCCGCTAGGGGGCTTCCCCTCTTTTTATGAGAAAGGCGGCGAAGCACTAGCGTCAAGGAAACAAATCATTGTTCACGTTTCCAAAAGATGTAAGTACTTTTCACGTCACATTTCCAGGCTTCTTTGTGCTTTCGGGTTTCCTCGTCACCATGCGGCAATTCATCGGCGGTTTTTGTCCCGTCCCTGTTTTTGTTTTCCTTCCTTTTCCGCATCTTCTCCCTTTTCATCACGGCTGCCGTGTCGTCATCCCGGGGCTTTCTGACCTCCGCTTCAATGCCGTCGCAGTCACCGGCTGTGTCCCCACCAATTTCGTCGTCTAACGCCGTGTTCTCCTCCCCGTTCCTGGTCTCTGCACACTCGTTGGCAAACGACGCGTCGCCACCGCATCGCTTGTCGTCCCGCGGTGCCGGCCCACCGCACGAGCTCGCCACGCCCTGCAAGGCCTGCGCGGGCTGCGGGACGCCGAAGGAAGCACCGAGGTGCTCAAGGGCGATGAGGACACGCCGCTGCTGGTCGGGGGTCATTGTCCGGGAGAGATAAAGGCGCATGAGGGTCTGCATCGCCTGTTCTAGCAGGAACAGGTCGTTGACCCCGCAGAGGGCCATTTCCAGAAAAGCCTTTTTCGGCGTCCAGAGCCCCTGGAACGTGATATCGCCGTCCAGGTGGAGAAAGTCAGGAGCTGGTGGGATCCGTCGTGCCAACATCGGGCAGAACATCTCGGGGCGGGGTCCTTCCCGTTGAGCGCCAGATGTAGGGTTCTGGGCTGCGGCTAGTCCTGAACCCCTATGAGACGAAGCCGAGACAAAAAGGAACATGTCCTTCCTCTTCCAAGCCTCGGCCATGACTGCCCCCTGCCAGCGGCTGCCGCGTGCCACGAGCGCACCTGCGATCATCGTTCTCCTAATTATATGAGCACTCGCAGCCGCTGAGCGCTACCATACGTTTCAGTTCTTGAAATGCTTCGATATTCGCCGTTCCCACTTGAATTGAATTTCGGTCTTCTTGAGGTGCGTTAGTGGCTCGGTGATCCGTGAAGGTTCCCTTGCACCGCGTCCGTATAGATGCACAAGCCGAGAAGTCGGCCTACGGCCTTCTTACCGGTGGGCGGCGGGAAAGAAGCGATGGCAACTGTTTTCCGCGGGTCTGGGAGAACAGATGCTTTGTTTATGACGTGGCCTAATAAACATCAGTTCCTCGTACGTGAAGCGGTACTTTTCTGGCTTCAAGTGACTCCGGAGGGTATAATTGCTTGAAGTACAGCTTGAAGGCACCAGCGGTGTTCGTCGAAGTTTGAAGCAAGTACAACGACTCTATCCAAGTACACGAGGCAAGTCTGCCACTTCACACAGGTCAGTACGGTATCCATGATGTGTTGTAAAGACGCAGGGGCCGAGAAAAGACAAAAGGACAAGCCCTTTAATTCTAACAGGTCATCTGGTGCTATAAAGTCAGTCTTTTCTCGTCGATTTCGATTTGCGAGTAGCTAGTCATGAGGTCCATCGAGTAAAAGTGCTCCGCAATGTGGAGTCGATACATGGCGTCGTCTATCCGTGGGAGATGATGCACGTTCTTCTCCGTGATTTTGTTCAGGCAACGATAGTGGACGCAGAAACGTAGGGTTCTATACTTCTACTTCACTAACACTACGAGGAAACACACGGACTCCAGCACGGCTGCGTTATGCCGTCGTGTAGCATATTGTAGGCTTGTTTCGTCACGGTCTCGCATTCTCGCGTCGAAACTCGATGCGGGCTCTGACGGATTGGTCGGGTAGAATCTTCTGTTAGCATGCGGTTTTTGCGATCGGAGTCTGTCGGACTCTTGGGGACGAGAAAAAATCCTTGAATTACAAGATCAGGGCTTTGAGCTAGTGTCGCTAGTGCTCCGATACGCTCAGACTGACGAAGAAATTTGGCTGGGTACATTCACTCATTGAAGCAGTTTCGGTAGCATTGAAGAGTGAGAAAGCGTTGCTGGCGTCCACGAATTTATTTTATACATGTAGGCGACTGTCACACCGACGTTCAGATGCCTGTATTCGTGGCTGAAGTTTGTCAGCATTATATTTCCTTTGCCGTCACGCAGGTCGACTACGCCGCTAGCGAAACAACCCTGATAGTGCAGGTGCAGGTATTCGTCGGCCTCTATGTCTGTGGGTTGTTCGGTGCCGACGAAAATGATGAAGCTGGTGAAAGGCGGAACGGTGACCTGCGCTTCGATCACATTTAATCCATTGTGACTGGTATTCCTATCTGACAGGATGGCATTGTCCGCAGGAAGCATTACTGACTGGGATCTGTGACTGGGATCTGTAGGTCCCTCGAAGAATGCTGTAGGCCCGGAAAGCTCGCCAAATAAGTCTGGCCGTTAACGTGGCTTGGTGTGCAGACTGCAGCTATTAGGTGACCTCCAGCTGTGGGGATATCGGATCCATCCCAAGCAGTCTGCAATGTCCAGCTTAGCGGCGAACGGGCCACTAGCGATGGAGTAGTCGGCTCCGGTGTCGACGAAAGCGGTGACATTGTGGCCATCTTTAAGAAACGTCGAGCTCGGTGGTTGGCCGTCTTGGGTTACGATTCGTTCGGGCCGTAGGATCTGGGCTGTGTCGTCTTGCTGCGATGCTGTTCCGTCGGGTCATCAGGTTTTGCTGCGGCGAAGTGCTCTCATCAAGGCGCGGTCTGGTAGGCAGCGAGCTAACACCTCATGATTCCTGAATCGACGTCGTCCGTGGCGGAAGAGCGGCATTTTGTCGAACAGCAACCGCACCTCCATTAGTAGCTGTCCTTGGGTTTCCGGAAAAAGGCTCACAGATCGGCCCCGAGTTGGGCCGGAGTACTGGGCCGGGTGCTGTGGCGAGATGCAGCGCCCTGGCCACGGCGATCGGGAAGGTCGTCGTGGTGTTCACTGCGTTCCTACGTGGTAGTCGGCGATGTCACGTGGTCATTCACCCTTGAGGACACGGCGGATTGACGGCGACACCGCGCAACCCCATCTTTCCTAGTGGTGTCTTCGAAAGCAAAATGGACGTACCGTAGCTTGTCGCCGTTGCTCCAGTGGTTGAAAATGGCATATGCTTCCAGCCGGCTTTCTGGGTCTTCGACAGACGACCCGCGAAATGTTCGCGACTCTCTCGACTGCCGAAGCACGTTCGGTGTAGGCGGCACAGGGGTTGTCATCATTCCTGCGGTCGAGGTGACGGTCCTGGACGGCCTGATGTTTTCGGGAAGGAGCCTGCCCTCTGGCTCTAGTTTCTTCAGCCTTGGTTGTCTTCCAGGCTAAGGAGCTCTAGCCTCTTCAGCCTGAGATCCGGCTTGTCTTTAGCACTGTCTTCTTGGCGGCTTGGGCTTGGGCCAGGGCTTCGTGGTGGCGTCCGCATCATGAACGAAGCATCACCTCCACCAAATGTTACTCGGACTTGACGGTGGAGAAGGCAGCAGTCGGCGCGTTGAAGGCTGAAGTCAATATCCTGACGAACTTGTGCCCTCGAAAGGCAAAGTCAAAATACAAGCAATACAGGCTGTGCACTGATAGCGTGAACAGAACGTCGACCTTGGATAATGTGATCTGCGGTAAGGAGCGTCGGGAATTATAGATGCGGCATCGAACATTCCAGCCTTATGGCTGCCGGCTGTGTTAGTTCAATAATAAATTTAATTGTTCGCGTTTGCGTGCTCAGGCCTCCTAGAAGTGTCTGAAATAGTCTTGAAGCTTCCCAGACATTCAGGCGCGGTTTGCAGTGGTTATACGTGCAACGGACCAGTTGCATAAAAATAGCCAAAGACGCTCGCGTGGGAATGTGTAACGCACGTTAAATTGTCACAAAGGAAGTGTTTTCAAAGCGATTGACCGGGCGTTCTGATATGCAACCCCTCGCTTCGCAGCGGGACGCGTTAGAATACTGGGTAACAAGGGTGTATGGGATATAACGTAGAGCAACCATAATATCACTCGATTCCGTCGATGTAGTTAATAAATGATTTTATTTAGGGATGTGCGAATATTCGAGTTTCGAATTCGAAACGAATAGTTCCTAATCGAATAATTCGATTCGACTTTCGAATAGCTAGTATTTGAAGTTTCAAATAATTTGTCAGGGCGGATATCTAAAACTTGACAAAGGCCAATGGTGCAACGTGGGGTGGCTGGGGTGGCTAAAACTAACGCTAACGTCGCCGTTCGTTAAACTTTCACCGACATCCTGGTTCAAAAGCGAGCGCATGTTGATCTTAAAGGAGATTATGACATTTCCGCACGTAGAAAAACACATGAGAAAACTGTGAAGTCCTTCACAACATCTCTCCAGAAACGAAGGCACGGACTTATTGCGTAGTTCGGTCGCGCATGCCCGCGAGAGTCGTCAAACGACCTGATTTCGGCCTGCGAAACCCTCGGTGACTGGCTTTGCATGTAAAAATTTGTACACTCTGGGCAGTCGCCACTGTCGCACCGCACCACTAGCTCAGAAACACCCATCGTTCGGACGCGCAGTTAAAACGCTGCTGTGAACGGGCGCCCGAAGACTTTTGGGCCCGGAGCACATATGGCGATCAAGCACAACATTACCGTTGTCAAATGAGCCGTATTGCGCGACCACAGGGAAAGAAAACTAGCTACTGCACCACCTCCTGTTAGGAGGTTAGGAGTGGCGCTGCTGACTGGAATGACGGTTCCTCTATCAACATGCTTGCGCGCCCATAAAAGCTGAAACAAAAGCCACTCCCGAACAAGCGCGTAATGAAGCTGTCAGCACGCCGTAGCCTACCGGATTTTTCTTTTGTTTGGCCGGAACTGGTGGTAGACATTTCCTGTAAATATTCTATTTGATATTCGATTCGACATTCGATATTTTTGGCCACTATTCGGCACTATTCTATTCGAATTCGATTCGAGATTAAATTTCACTATTCGCACAACCCTAATTTTATTTGCACTGGTCTGCGGCCATGAACGCCCTGCTAGCAGTCTAGCGTCCCCGCTTCTCCTCTCCTGCTGGCTAACGCTTCTTCTTCCACTTCTGTTGGTCCGCCAGGGCTTCCGATAGAAACAAGGGCATAGATCCACAAGCTTGCTAACGGACGGCTTGGTATTCATGTACACCAGTTACCGTTGGTGCCACGCAGATATCTGAGGTGCTCCAGCGCGGCGCAGGCTTGTCCTCTGCCACCCTCGACATGGCGCGATGGCTGAAAGTTGGGCTAGTTGGTGATTATGGGAAGAAACAGTACGCGAACGGAAGGGACGAAGAGAGGTACACAACACTTTGCCCTGTCCGTTTGCACGCTGTTTTTTTCTTAGTGGCGCAAAGAGTGGAAGGGCGTGCTTTAAAGAGCGTAGGCCCGTTCGTCTATCGGCGGAGTTGGAATGCGCGCCTCAGGTCCTGTACTTTAACCTACAGGGCGTGATTACCAGAGTTCGCGCGCTTATCGGTTTTGAGAGGTGGACCAAGTGGCTAATAGCTTCAATCGCAAATGTTGCGTTGAAGCCATAGACCACACGAGCGACTCTACGTGCGCTGCAGCGGCCGTGTTTGACAAAAGGAGAAAGCCGCTAGACTTTCTTCGTATGACATTCTAGTTTCTTATTATTGCATTCACTGGCTCTTCCTTTCGGCGAATATGTGAATTTTTTTAAAGGGACAGTAAAGTGCAACACGGAGTTGATACGGGACGAAAGATGGGCATCCGAAAATGCGTGCAGGTTTTTGTTCGGTGCAAAAATATGACCTATTAGCGGAGAAATTTGTAATGAAAGACCAAATATATCTTCCCCAATTTCACTCGCCTGAAATTTGGAGCTGTGTCACCATTGCGGTCATTGCTCTCAGTAAGTCAGAGGGCACCATGATACGTCACCGCATGCGTAAGCGGCCGCCCGGCCGCCGACGCTGGTTCATGGCTGCTACCGTGTTTTCCGCGATCATGGCTCCGGTGGATAGCGGTGCAGATTGAACCCGCTGAACCTTTCAACGAAGACCTCGCAAGGGAAATGGGTTTACATTTCAGCGACTTCAGCCAAGTGGAGGCTAGTGTTTCAGCGCACGCCGTCGGAGAGCGAAGCCTCGTTTTCGTCGACGGAAGGCAAGGCGGCCAGTCAGCCAAGCGACGTCGTCGGTGAAGAGCTTCATTCGCGACTCACCCGTACTAACTTGTAAGTGCTAATGCGTTTACCTGCCCACGTATTTTTTCCGATCAGGAAAAAGAAATGGTGCTTCTGCTAGGTACCTGGGCAGTAGCATGGTGCGTCACCGCGACGAAGCGAGGGTTTACCTCGGGCCAGATTTCCGTCCGCGTGCTCTGTGCAATCTCTCCTGCGGCTTATTTATGCAATATCAGGGCGATGTCACTGAGCCCAGTTCGAGCCGGCGTCTACCCCATCGTGTCTAGGAATGCGCCATTCGCGCTGAATGCTTCGTCACACGGTGCACTTTCGATCGCATTCGAGCCGCGATAGGGACCGCAACCGGGAGCCGGTCGCGATTAAAAAAAATCGATTCCGATTGGACTCGAGAACTGTCATAAGCGCGCCTTGCTACACCTGTATTGTACGTCATACGACACCAACTCACCCGGGCCAGGATAGGACTTATTTATTACGACTGACACCGCAAGGAAGCTATTTAGGCAAAGCAGCGATTCGGCCTAGTTGAAACAAATTCATTTTTCACTTACTCGCGCAAACATACAAGGACAAGAAGAGACATGAGATTGCTTTGCTTGCAAAAGAGTTGTCGCTGATATCAGTATGTTAAGGCGTGTGCTCATGGGATGGAGTGTGTGCGTTTCATGTTTTTGGTGTTTTTAACCTGTTCGAACAGAACAGTGGTCTGTTAAATATGTGCATTCCGAAAAATAAATCAGTTGTTAGATCACGCCTGTCCTCGTAAGTCTCTTCTTGTCCCTGTGTGTTTGCACGAGCAAGTGAAGAATGAAGCTATTTAAATTTTGATCAAGAAATTACATCTTAATCAGGCTCCACCTCGACCAAATGATCCCTGTTACCGTCTCATGCGCAGCTCCCGAACAACAATACCTTACGCAAAAAGGCACCTCCAGCAGCTATATATGCGTGCACTATCTTATGAACGCAGCCCAACGCGAAATTTTTGAGCGCTTGTTTGGTGCTGTTTTAGGTGCGACTACAAACGTTGCGTGGTACTGGACAACTTCAGCGAGGAGGAGTGCCTCTGCTGTCGAGAGATGGGAGACCCTGTCACTGCTGCGCAGCCTGAAGGATGCGTCACAGAGAACCCGGAGTTCCACCTCGTGTCTAAACATCGCTGTGCTCCGTACTTCGAACAGTTTGTTGACCGAGATCAACTGCACCCAGTTTCTAGATTTTAAACTGCATTTCACCGACACCCTTGTTTGCTGGTCGTAAAACCCAAGGTCTAACAAAAGTATGTTGCATTACAAGATCGCAAACTCCAAACTTATGAAGCAAGGCATCATTAGCTTCCTCTCAGCCCTGCAGAAATCCTGTGCACACATAGCTGTAGCCAGTTTCAACAGCCAGGTTGAGAGCCTGCTCTCCACCGGTTACCCAGATCACCTAATCCGCAGGACTTCTGAAAGCCTACTTCAGAAATTAAAATCTGCAGAAAGGAAACAGCAATCCTTGATTCTAGAAATACTTTAATTATGCCATATTTGCATTGCCTATCACACATCGAAATGGTAGCAGAAAGGTACGCCATTCGCGTCGTGTTTTTAGTGTCATGCAAACTTAAAATGTGTGCCCTCTGCTGACTAAACGGGAAAAAAACGAGCAAGGCTCGTGCACAAAGGACCGCAAGAATGAGTACACAAAATGCATATCAAATATTATTTATTAATTTCCTTTGTCATGTGGCCGATCGTATTTTGGTCAAACCGGCCGCTGCTTCAATGAATCCGCGCAGGAACACAAGTAATCCATGCGCACTGGCTCGGACAGTAATCTTGTCTTACAATGCAAGAGCTGCGACAGCATGAGCCGTTTTCCTCAGCTGGAAAAAAATTAAATTCCTTTCTAAGGCAACAACGAGAACAGAAAGATTTCATCAAGGCTTTCTTCATCGCAAAAAAAGACAAGAAAGGAAATAAATTTCTTAGATGGTCACATCTAAGATGGACCCTTGTGGAATTGTAACGCACCCGTGGTCTAGCCACATTTTCGCAGCCTGTTAGATTATCAGTGAAATTGCTCTCTGTCAACTCTTATAAATGTTCTGCCTTCAAGAAATAAACACACTTGAATGTCTGCACGTCATATGTGTGCGTGTTATGTGTTTATAACGTGTCTTCTTCGTGCAGTTTAAACGTTCTGAATTTATGAACCAACTATTCTCAATGCCCATAGACTGTCGCGCCGCCAAGCGGAATTCAGGAGCGTCCTCTCGAGGAGGGTTAGTAGTCGACAAAATGGCAGCACTACGCAGTCGCTCCCTTGTTCGGCTGTGCTAACCTCAGTGTTAACGCGTTGGCAAGGAATGAACACTACGACTTGGCATGTTCCCTACATCAGTGAACAAACCGGGCCCTCCATGACACGAGAAATCTGATTCGTTCTTGAAGGCGCGAATTTTTCGTGAAAATACCTAGCGACTCGCGCTTTCAATGCTAGCCCACAGCGTACGCATACTATCAGCTTCGCGAGACTTTCTGTAGCCACGTAGGTTAGTTAAATGTTATCGTCTGACATATTCAGTTGAAGCTCACCCTGTTTTACTTGTATAAAGCATTGGTCAGTATTTCTTGTAGTGCATGAATCCCATAATACTGTACGCTGGAGGTCGCGCCGGCTTGCGATGTGCTCTTGTAAAACTGAGCGATCTCAAGTTGTCGATACATTAAAATATGCCTCTATCCTTTGTCAGCAAAGCGCTGTTACTAATCGTGCGAGCGACGTTTCAGTCATTCGAGGACGCGTCTGCTCCACGCCTTTCGTGGAGCGAACGCTTTACACGCCAGTGTGTTGGTTTTCATAGCCAGCGCTGCGCCGCTTGTTTTTGTACGTTTGTTGATAGGGGGCAGCACACTGCAAGCGTTTTGCTCGTTGACCGATCTGAGAGCGAAATGTTCTCTGCGCCCAGATGTCTCTGTAATTGTAAACGTGGTGATGCGGAGTGGTCGAAGTTGGTCGGGGGAGGAAATTCTTCAGATTGCTTTCAGCAGTGATGTTGAAAGAAACTACCTTGACGACGAGGACTTTTTCACTGGACGTAGAAGACTGTAAAGGCACCGAGAGTGACAGGACGGCGAACGATCAGCTGCTAACTCACGAGGAGCGAGTTGCACTTCACGTCCCCTCGTGCGTTATTGTTCTTTCACGCCCGTAAGTCACTTTGATTGTATTTAATGTATAATATCCTTGAGCGAGATCAAAATAAAAGCATAGATCCTCTTATGCATTGCATGTATCAATTATTGTGGATAATATGGAGCGCCGCATGCCGCCAACACGCTCGAGCTCGACCAGAGAGGCGAAATGGTTAGAACGTTGGAACGTGCAGTCACAGCCACAATCCAAGCCTCTCGGCTAACTTCTTCGACGTTGCGAAAATGATACGTGTGCATTCTTTTCGATATTCGTGTTTCGATCGTGCTGATCGAGCCTGCAACATGCGTGTGAAGTGAATTGCACACGGCTAGAGTCTCAGCATGGCTGTGACACAAGCGCTACTGAATCGGAAGTTAAATGCTTGTGTTCTGTTGAAGACGTAACTCCGCGTTCCCGACTGCAGAAGTAATGACGACGGCGTATTATGTTTGCAAACCATCACCACGTTAAACGTGCGGTCCCGTGCAGCAGCGATGGCGCTAACGCTCGCGGCCTACTACTGCGGCAAATCCGTAAGGCAGGCTTGGTACAACGTATCTATAAACGTTGGCTCGGTACGTACTACCTCGGAGTGCCGTTCTGCTCATACGTCAATTTTAGCTCATGCAGGTTTTTGTAGCACGCACAGGATTTCGCAAAGCATCGTTATGCACGGTAACGGAGCTGAAATATAACATTTCACACCACAGCAAATAATTAGGTGGCGAGTACTTAGCACTTTCCATGGTTTGGGAAAGTAGTTTAGTCTCATATTCAATTCAGCAGAGCTCATGACTTCATCCGGTGAAAGTGGCACGGGCCGTACGTCCGCACGTGCTTCCTGTGCTAACAAACGGGTTGACCCTCCTCCTGGCGCCATCTTGAAAAGCACGGCGCGCCACCTATAGTTCGTGGGCATTGCGAATACCAACAACATGCCTCACTTCAAAAGAAGGATTGCTCAATGACTGCTTGGAGACCCATGAAACGCATCATTCATAGGGTGGAGGCAACACTCAATCTAGAAAACGGCAACGCTGTAGCCAAGTCAATGTTCCCCTTTGGCTTGTCGCCAACTAGAGGTTGACATTACCATGTGTACGTGTGTGTGTTAGGGCACTCGACTCTTGCTGTGATGCGAGTCTCAGAGTTCCGAAACTTCACAGTGCAGGCACTGGAGAGGCATGTGTGGCAGAGGTTCAAGAGCACCATCAGACATGTATGAAAGACGATGTAATAACTCGAAGGCCGAGCGCCTTCCGTATCCACACCGTCTGAAAAAGAATGTGCAAAATGTGAATTCTCACCAATGCATAAAATTACATAATAAGGTTATGCACTCATTTATTTCTTTTAGTCTGATTGCCATGCTCCTGTAACCAATATTGCTTACCATCCAAGCATGCACTAATGCCATACAACCAGCGGCTTCTGTTTACTTTTTTAGTGCCACCTTAGTCTTGCAATATGAATGTAAGGGCTGTGTTCAAACTTATCTATGTATGATGTCAATAGACTGTAAGCAAACTTATGTTGGGAAATTCTTAAGGGTGTGCAAATATTCGAGTTTTGAATTCGAATACAATAACATGATTCGACTTTGGAATAGCTAGTATTGGAAGTTTCAAATAATTAGACAGGACGAATATCTAAAACACAACAAATGCCAATGGTGCCACGTGGTTAGGGCAGGGTGGATAAAACACACACTAACGACATTCAGCAGGCCTTTCGTTAATTTTTTCACGAATATCCTGGTTCAAAAGCGAGTGCATGTTTATTTTAAAGGAGATTATGTTATTTCTGCACTGTCAAGCTCTTATAACTTCGCTTCCCGAAATGATGACACGGGCTTCTTGCGTAATTTGGTTGCGCATGCCTCATGCGCCGTAAAAACATCCTGACTTTGACTCGTGAAACCCTCAGCAATTGGCTTCACATGTGAAAAATTGTTCAAGCTGTACAGTCGTCACTGCCACAGCGCACCACTCGTTCAGAAACTCACACAGTTCCGTCACGCAGTTAAAACACTGCTGTGAATGGGAGCCCGAAGATTTTTGAGCTCTGAGCATTAATGACGATGAAGCACAACATTACCGTAGCAGATGAGCCATGTGACGCGACATAGTGGAAAGAAGACTAGCTACTGCACCCCTCTTTATTAGCTGTTGGGAGGTTAGGAGTGCCGCTGCTGACTGGAATAGCGGCTCTTCTATCAACATGCCTGCGCGCCATAAAAGCTGAAAAAAAAACCTCCCGAATAGGCAAAATAATGCTGTCACCGCACCATAACGTCCTAATTTTTCCTTTGTCTTTGTGTAACTGGCGGTGCATGTTTTGTGTGAATAAAATATATAAATAAGGGCAGCTCAGTGAGTGAATATTTTCAACTGCAGGAAACACTGTAACATCACGGCGAGAGAATCTGGAGCCAGGTCATGTGGAACAGGTTGTGTTTATGCATGACAACTTGTAGGCATTCGGTAGCCGTCACTCACCGTGTTATATGTTCGAGGACAATAGCAGATTTCATTTCTTTGTTCTTTCTTTCAATTTTGAATAAATCTCTTCTATTCAATATTTTTGGCCACTATTCGGCACTATTCGATTCGAGATGAAATTTCACTATACGCACACCCCTAGAAATTCTATTTCATCCATTCCGTCTATGCAACACTACGGCTAACGTAAATTAACCAAAGCCTGCTTAGTCATCATCCTCCTCCAGTCCATGGTCCAAGCTCACTCGTATGGTTGGTATGTGGAGCCAGTGGTGTCCATATTGGTCCGGAGAGGTGATAATTTAGGTGAAGAGATATAGTTAGTCTCAGGAGGGGTTTGCTGTTGTCGCTTTTATGGTGAGCATGTCAGTGACACATCCTCAATGTTAATCTGGAGGCCCTCATCTTTTTTTTTCTTTATAATGAGGTTCACTTGAACTGGAAAAAGGGTGACATAAATGAAACATCACTCATAAGAGTATGAAAATCAAATAGAAAAACTGATGAGCTCAACGTTTTTCATTGTACGAATTCTATAAACTTCAGACTGCTGTTAGCAGAAATAATGCGCACCTGTGTGCTGTGACGATCACTATGCAAATAAGTTTTCAGGCAGTTAATTATTTGGTGCTGCGGGGTTCCTCAAAGCGTTGTAGCACGTGTAATGTTTGGAACAATATTTAGATCTAGGAATAAGGGAAAAAAGTGAGCACAAGACACACTGTTTTGTTTATCTTGCCCCCCTGGTCTAACTGCTTTTTCAAAACGAACCAGTACCTTGCCCACTTTGCAACTATCATCTACTTTTCCATGCATATATATCTTTTGCATATTAATATAACATCCGTTTTTTCTTGCACAAATGAGGAAGCATTGTCACCTGAACTGGGTTGACAGGGCAGCCGGTGCAGTTGAATACACGGCCTCAAAGTGCTGCCAGCCATGAGGAAACAGTGGGAGAAACTGGGCCTAGTGGATACAACATTAACCTGATTGATGGACAGAGGTTTATTGAAGAGACTTGAAACGAAGTTAGACAGGAGCCTGTTTATGTACCTTCATGTTGCTAAAATAAGCGAATGAGTACTTGACAATATATTATAACCTGAACCTGGGTTTGAAAACATAATGCTTTCATTTGGTCATGCTGAAAGAGAATGAACGTTTCAAGTTTTGCGAATGAAAGTATTGGGAGACATATTTTTTTCACGTCGCAGAGTTTAAACATACAATTGTGACCACCGCACTATACTCACCAACACTTATGCCTCGCACATGAACTTGCACACTTTTATCAAGTCCAATGCTGAGGCCACTTGTGCCACTTTCAGGGCACCGGGAAGAATCCTTTTGCTTCAGCAATCCACAAATAGGCATACTGACATACTGACAAATAGGCAGCACCTATAACATGCCCAAACCATGTAGGAAAGCATATGTAGCACTTACAGCTGCCAAAAGCCAGCCTTTCAGTGCAACCTCTGTAAGGAATATTATTAAATGCAAAGCATTTCTTAGCGAACTTCTGCGACTTTGGGTGTATCTACCTATATAGCTATCTAGACGCCTACGACTTTGTGCTCTCCTGGCCGTTTCGTTAATGGGATATATACCGAAATTGCTGTGGTATAACATGACCGTATGGCGAACGTAAATGACAGGTAGTAACATGAAAATTATGATATCTATGTCAAGATCGGCACGATTTACATGCCACGGTGTTTGTGCTCTTGCGGCCATTTCGTTAACTTGATATATACCAAAATTCGGATGGCATAGCAAGAACGTATGACGAAGGCAAGTGAGAGATTCTAACACGCAAATCATGAAAACCATGTCATGTACAGCATGCTTTACATGACATGGTCTCAGGCCCTGTTTAATTAAATGGATATATACCAAAACTGGTATCACAAAAGGATTCAGTATTACGAAAATAAAGGAGAGGTGGTAACATGAAAATCATGACACGAATGCCATGTTCGGCATGACATATTTGCCATGCTCATGATGTACTCGCAGCGTGTTCACTAGCTTGATATACACAAAAATTGGTACTGCATGAAGCGACTGTACGACGAACATAAATCACAGGTGTTAACGTGAGAATCGTGACATGCATGTCAAGTACGGCATGATTTACATGCCACGCTCATGGTGCGCTCGTGACTGCTTCATTAGCTTGATTACACCAGAAACTATGTCGCATGACGTGACTGAACGACGAACATAAATGGCAGGTGGCAACACGACAATCACGGCATGCCTGTCCTGTATAGCATGATTTACATGCCACGCTCATCATACTGCCACAGTTGGTTCGTTAGCCTCAGATACACCAAAATTAGTATTGCATGAAGTGACTGTATGACGCACATAAATGACAGGTTTAACACGACTATCGTGACATGCATGTCAAGTAGGGCATGATTTACATGCCACTCTCATGGTGTGCTCGCGACTTCACTTACCTCTGAGTGTATTTCCATGGGTCAGCCGACTCCATCACCCTCAGTAGTGTCCCATGTAGGAATCATCGACCTGAAAAACAAATAATCTTTGCTGCCATGACAGAAATTGAGCCAGTTTCGAGTGAACTACCACATTTCTATATGCTCAAAGCAGTCAAGCCTAGTTCGGATTGCTTTATAGCATGGAGTACCATGATACGATACCGTAAACATTTCTAGTAGCTCTCTGTGGCTTCCAAATGGCGCAGTGGTTAGGTCATCCTGCGACCTCGGTCTCTGCAACGTAGCTGTCCCGGAAAGCGGAACCAATTCTGTGTCGCACACACGAAAAGTGTGAATTGTTTTGCATCGTTGGACGTCAAACACTCGTTCGGACCTTCGTACAGTTTTGTAATGCACGCAACCTCTTAACGCACTTCGTCCCTGCAATAGACTATATCAGCTCATGAGGATGCCTCAACTTACCCCGCTTTTGGATTTCCACAGTTACACCAGCCGCGTCGCTCTCGATCGCAGACTCGGCAATAGCAACCTAGGTGAAAACCCAAATAAGAGAAAAATGTGGCGCGCCTACTTGGTATACGTTTACGGTGGCGATCATAAGTGGGATTCGACACTCACCGAGACCCTGGTCTGCTTTGGAAGGTCACCTGTGGTGGGAAAGAGTGGACGGCACAGCTGATCGGGAGAGGACTCCCCTGTTGGGCCCACCAAGAGCCTTCCCGAGCGCAGGATTGTACACATAATCTGATGGCGAGAAGTGCATGCACGGAAGATAGAATCGGTTTCTCTGGCTCCTTCTTCTGTCGTCTAATCATGGGCACAGTGTTGAGCCATTGCGAACGACAGGGCACATGAAAGGATATAGTTGTATTGGCACTGCCGCTGCCCTTGAGCCGACGCCTTAGGGCTTTTGTACAGCCGGCTCAAGCCGTCGTCCACATCGCTTGCCTTCAAGCTGATATTTCCAGTCAGGAGAACGCGTTAACGTATCATCCGCTGATGAGCATGCACGAGGTGCTCAATGGGGTCTACAAATGCAACACGCAATGACGATGACCAAGTCCCACGCTTTGGCGACTTGATTCCGAGAACCTCGGCGACTAGGTACGCGTTGAGTCCGGGCAGTAGTCCGAAGGGTCGTTGGCTTCGAAGATCTTCTATGGCGGCCACTGTATCGAGCACCTGGAAACGATTGTGCTTGCGTTGATGTGAAGACTGGCCCTGGCGCGATAAGAACCTTTCCAGCGGCTCCGCCTCACGTTCACAACGACGCGCAGATAGAGGTGTTCGCGACTGCCCCGCCGGGCTTCTGCGTACGACGACAGGCCGCCTCGCTCACTCGACCAGGTTAACCAAGCACCATCCAGGTATGCCGTGCTCGATGGTTCCGTGTAGTGCTAATACCAGTGGGAAAGGTTTGCGGCCGACAAGTCAACCTCAGGGCACACCGGCGTCTGTCATTGTGGTATTTTTCAATCTAAACTTGACAAGCCACGCAACGAAACCAACGAAACTGCAACGCTGGAGCGCGACGCTGGCGAAATGGGCGAAGCATGCACGCTGTGCGCGGATCAAAACCGAAAGCACCACGGCCGCACGCAGCGCCATTCCGCTTTTTCTTCTTTTTTAATTTAGCTTAGTGCTAAATTTGTACTTCCTTGAGTGGCACGGTTTAAATAGGTGGCAAGTCTGTTTATGGATGTTTAAGATAAATTTCATCGTGCGTTTCTATTAGCAGCATTAAATCTTGTCGACCAGTCGCGGCCCGTCTGCGTTTGTGATCTTATACGTCACGAGCGCCTAGTGCGGGAAAGCGGAGGGGGCGTCAAACACCCATCCTTCGGTTTTTTGCTATTTTCTCGCTTACGACAGCTCTGCTCGCCGTAACAATGGTACCGTTGTAATCGCAATAAGATAATCTACCACCGAAGATCAATTTCCGGTTTCTCTTGATTGTCCATTTAATTGCGTAGGTGCTTAAAACTGCCGTAATCTTTCAAACATGAACAAAAGCTTCTGGTGGGTATGCGCCACAGCAATGGGGCAAGTCCCACTACCTATTATAGCAGATGCGAGCCTTAAACGAAAGTTAACACGTGAAAGAGAGACAGTAAGAAATTAGCGAGACAGAAAGAAAGACCAAGAAAATATATACGGAAATAAGAGGAATGAAGGAAAAAGATAGGAATAAATTCCTGAGCAGTAAAAAAAAAACTAAAGCGAATTTGCCCTATTCTTTCTTTATATGCAGTGACACTGTAGCCTGTTTTTTACAACTGTCTCTACCTAAATACAGAAGGCGTTACTGTCTTCTGTATTTCGCGAAGTGCGCTGTTGCTTATCACGTTTGACTGCTCAGGAAATTTTACAATAAGTAATACACACACACACACACACGTTTGAGTGGGAGAATTTTTCAAGCCAACCTTGTACAGTCTGCCCTGCGCTGCTGGTGCTGTTCTAAAAAAACCCTCCTCACCCACCAGAAGGTTAGGCAGCTTGGCACTAGTGGTGCCAAGCCTGAAGAAAGTGCGTCGCTGGGTGTCCTCTGTTTATCTTTCTTTTTTCGTCTCTTTCTCTATTTCTCTCTGATCTCTCTGTTTTTTCTATGTATTGTTCGTCTCTGTTCATACATATATATCTTTCTTTCTCTTGATATCTTTCTTTCTCTTGATAGAATTATTTCTCTTTATCGTATTTTTTTTTCTTCACTCTATCTTTGTTGATCTATCGTTCCCTTCTTTCTCTCCGTTTCCATTTCTCGCTTGCGTTTTCTTTCTATATCTTTAGCTCTTTCTTTGTCTCTCTTTCTTTCTCTTTCATTAAACCATATTCTTTACTCTACTCCCTCCTCCTTTCTCTCCTCCCTATCACCTCAGCTTCCGATTCCCTTCCTACACTGTTCTATACAACGCTATGGTGCTATGCCCTGCTCGCGTTCGTGGATAACCGAGTGATTACGAGCTGCGTAATCAGGCTGCAGGTAGGCGGGTTCGAACCCCACCTCGCCAAGAAATTTGTTTCGGGAAGAACTTCTGTCTGGTTCTTTGTATCTATTTCCTTCTCTCTCTATCTGTACTCGTTCTCTCGCCCGTCAGAGCTATTTCATCCCACACTGGACAGATTGGTGCACGTGTTATGGGAGCGAAGCAGATGATGAAGAAGAGGACGAAGAGAGCGCGTGCTAGTGCCTGATGATGATAGCTTTCTGTTCGTTCTACACGGACTAACGGTCGGCTTAAGCAGCTTCCCTTTTAAAACCGTCCACACCAACAGCTGGCGCACGCTAATAAATAAAATAGAAATAGAAATAAAGGCGAAACCTTTTGGGGGGTTTCAAATCTGGTCCCCGCAGACTGAAAGCGAGTGTGTTGAACACTGGGACACGCGCCCATGCTTGCCCAGTGCGAACTGAGCAGAAGCGTAGGAATGCGTTCTAACGACGATGCAAAAAACAAAAAAAACCAAAAGGGTAAGCAGTGCACTTGCGGCCGCTTCATTGCAATATCTCGTGTTAGCGGCCTATAAGCGACTAGCTGGACAACGCATAAGGTCGGTGTCAGGAATGGCTCATTTCAGAACATACAGTTTCGAGAAAATTGAATATCTAAGCCGCGTTTGCGTGATCCTCTCCTGATTGCATCATCAATCAGGCAAACGCTTTGATGGCGCTTTCCTTGGACCTCCCTATACAGGCTGACAAACGCTCGAAACAAGATGACAGACGTCACGCCAATTCCGCCCGAAAACAGCGTTCCAGGGACGGCCACTACCTATAAATAAATAAATAAATAAATAAATAAATAAATAAATATATAGGTAAGAAAGAAAAAAAAATGAAGGTAGAAAGGAGGACGGCTGGTATGTTTCGCTCACCGACGCGAATATTCGCTTGGCCCCGTTTCCCCGATTATACAAGGGCTCCTGCGTCTTTACGGAGTCCTTGAGGGCAGTTTTCTGCTGGCTAAATTGGCGAAAATATTCTTGCAGCCCGAAATGCAAGATCTTTCGACACAATCTTCGAGACAGCTGCAGAACATCATGAAATGTTTTGGCGATGTTATCGTTGCGTTTATTGCGTTAGCAATGGTATGGCTACTCGAGGTGCATTTTGCGGTCGACTTAATGTTGCACATTAAGCCCTAATCGATAACATAGTCCCGCGTCTCTTCCAGAGGCTTTACTGGACCGCGCCTCAAGCAGAGGAAAAAGGTTCAGGCTGGCTTATTCGGGCCAAGGGCAGTGAAGCAGCAAGGCAGCCCCAATGGGGGGGGGGGTTATACTGGAGCGCTCGGGAAGCAACTGCGAAATTTGATTTTTGAGGAGGGGGTGGCCGAGCGGACTATCTCGACACACGTCAGTAGACGGCTCCAACACCCCCCTCTCCGTGTTCCTTCATGCTTGTACAAGACGGGTGGTGCGGTTCCTCCCTGCTTGGGTAGCAATGGATTGTACGCCTGGCACGCGTTCTCCGTGGAACGAAGATTGGATCGTTGCATCTCTGCTTCAGCCGCGTTCGTCACTCGCACACGCGCGCTTTTACTCGCTGGTATAACATACGTTGCGTGGGGGAAGTTATCCATTTGGACTTTATACGGAACATGACGCCGACGGCGACGAGGAAAGCCCGTCGAGAGTGTCCATCTATTTGCTATCGAATATTGAAACAAAATTTCTTGACGATGCGGGATTTTAACCCGCTACTTACGGTCCGAAGCGAACCGTTGGGACCACATATAGGAACCATTTGAGTGCGGGCGCGAAAACAAGAAAAAGATGGATCGATACACAGGAACAGAAATAAGGAGAAGAAATAGAGTAAGAGAGTAAAAAGCAAGTGTAGCATAGCCATGTATAATAACTATAGCAAAGACTTGGGAAACGCAAGAGAGGGAGAGGAGGTAAGGTAAGATGCGAGAGGCTTAAGCATAGAGCTTAGCCGTGTATCCTACTGTATAGCAAGGCGATAGAAAGAGAAGTGAGGGTGATGTGCAGTGATATGAGGGTGAGGAGGAGGTCAAGACCCCCAGCTCCACTTCGTGTTCGCACTATTGCGTAGCTGCCCCTATTTTTGATGGGATATATTATGAATTATTGAGACATTTTTCTTTTAAGCTATTGGTAAGCCTGGATTTATTGAATAACAAAGCATGGATGTCTTAGCCGAGGACGACAGAGACGTAAACGAACACCTAATCAGAACGTTCGCTTGTCTAATGGAACCAGTTCGTGCAAGACAAGGTCAATCGGAGACTTGTGCAAGGGCTGTATTTGCAGTCTACATAAAATAGACTGAAGATTATGTTATTGAGCGAAATGTGTTCCTTTCCTTTCTTTATTACCAACAGGTAAACCCCCCTCAAGCAGTGAAACGATGCTATATCAGGATGAAAACTTTACATGCGCCGTCTTTGCCCTGGTGTTCTGGGGGAATGGTATGTATACGAAAACAATCTCTGTACCCAATATTTCTGAGCGTTCTAAGATGCGCGCCCTATAAAGAGCCCAGAGAATGATCAGGCAAAGTCAGAAGTCCTTGCGCAGCATGTCACTAGTGGTATTGGTACAAGAAATATTCCGAGTGGTTGTATTAGTGACAAGGGGATCTCGTTATCTAACAATCAACACTATATTCTAGAAAAGTACAGCCGCAGCGTTTCCTTGGCGTGAAGAGGGGATTCGTGGATTGCTGTAACAAGAGTGCACTTAGGCAGCGCCCTATAATAGCTGTGCCAGGCATGGCGTAAGTGGCTTTATTGCGCGCATGGTTAATACTACGGTCGCTCACCCTATCACTGAAGCGAATTGTAAACCACTGGTACCATGGTTCATTTTGTACTGTCTTCCTATCGTTCATTTAAGGAGCATTTCCAATGAGACTACTTGACGTTTGCGTAGCACCGGACTCTCTTTCGGTAATGACAAAGACATCCCATCTGTCAAAATATTTTTCAACAAAGCAAACCGTTTTAAATCTGTTTGCTCTTATGATATATATATATATATATATATATATATATATATATATCGTCGTAATATGGACGATGCGACTGGCTGGAGGCGCGCGACGCGGCTCGAGGCGTGTGCGCACGAAGCATATGGGGAGGTTGTCAGACCTGCACCATCGGTTCACTGGAGCAGGGCCCGCCCATGGCGCAGGACGTGATTGACGGGGTGGCATGTGATATGACTGCATGGGGGCTGCAGCTGTGGCCTATGCATGACGTCGGCGTAGGTAGCCGGCACACCCGCTTCGAAGGAGTGAGGTCTAGCGGTGGCTGTGGCGTAACTGTGTGGGGCAGCCGTAGGGATTACTGGGAGCGTCCTTGTGACAACTTGGCCGTAACTCAGTGGTGCAGAGCCGAATGGTGGTGGTGATACTCGGGCATGACCACGATGATTTCCTGCTCAATCGCTCGACGTAGCGGGGGGAGTACCGTGGTTGACGGCTGTTGAACGTAATGGTCGTGAGAAATGTCCAGCAGAGAGAACTGGCGCGCGATTTCCTCGCGCACGAATGACTTCACCTCTGCGACCAGCGCGGAGTGGTCCACAAGCAAGCGAGCTCGGCGTCGCGTGATGGAGTGCGACTGGTCATCGACCGCTGCCAGCGCAGCTCCTCATAGCTTTGGCAGAGCGTTACGACCTCTGCCCCTGTGCTGTGTTTTCGGGGAGCAGCATCATGAAGGCATCGTCGTCGATGCCTTGCATAATGTGCCTTATCTTGTCAGATTTCTGCATGGTGGCGTCGGCTTTCGTAGGCAAATCGAGGATGTCTTCGGTATAGCTAGAGAAGGATGCACCGGCCTGTTGAGCTCGCTCCCGTAAGACTGTTCGGCCTGCAGCTTGCAAACGGCAGGGCGGGCAAACACGTTGATAAGTTGGACAACGTCTTAAAATCTTATGCGTGGTTGTTGTACTACAGGCCTGTCACACTCCCGAGGTAGAACACCAAGTTGGTCAATGTTTCTGCCTCGTCCCATTTAGTGGGGACACTCACGCGTTGATAAATCGTGAGCCAGTCCTCCAGGTTGGTCCCATCTGTGCCACTGAAGATAGGGGTGTCGCGGATACGAGGGACTCCGGGACATGAGGTCGCTGCAGGTGGAGGCATGTGCTGGGCGGCGTCTTGAGGCATGGTAGATGGTAGGGTGGGGGATCGAAGTGCCAGGGGCATCGAATCAGGACCGAAGTTCATAACGTGTTTTTTACGGTACTCGGCGGCAGTACGCAAGGGAGACAGTCAAGGCAAAAGCACGGACTCTGCGTGCCAGCGGCGTTCTTTCAGGAACGAGCCGAAGAGGACGACCCACTAGAAGCCGCTGGAGAGCGCAACCCATTGCACAGTACCAATGCTTCGCCACAATATATATATGGTGAGCGCTGACTGCATAGTTCATAATTTTCGGCTCTGCACCGTGATCACAGTCATCGTTTGTGTAGCCGGGTGTTCGGTGTTTGTCTCGCGCGCCTGCGTTTTGGATACAGCAATCGTACCGTTGTACCAGACATAAGTGGTGGAGGCTGCTTTGATCACACTTCATCTTCCTCTTCAGGTCGCCCCTGGAGCTTCGGTTTGGACGGCTGTGCTCGCCAACAACATCGATGGCATAAAACGACCCTGTCGCCGCCGCGCAGCCAGCTGGGCCTCACTACACCGTGAGTTCCTCGCAGAGAGACCGTCCAGTGTTTTCCGGCCTTCGCGGTGAAGAGATAGAGGACTCGGTCAACAATTACGGCAGAACCTGTGCTTGCAATTACTGGGAAGAGGCACACAAACTGCGCTATGTTTTGTTTTACCTCAACGAGGTCGATAAGACGTGGTTCCTAAACCATAAACGCGTCTTTCCTGACTGATCAACATTGACGAAGCAGCTGCGTCAGATCTTCAGCACGTCTACAGGATGCCCTGAAGTAGCTAACAGAAGCTTGGTACCCGCATCCAGGGACCACACGATTTATATGCGTCGTACATAGCAGACCTGGCTGTCCGCCGCCTAGTCCAAAGTGACATGCCGGAGGCCGATCGCATCCATCACATCTTGAAAGGTGTCAACTCCATTACCTTCAATGCTCTTGTTGTTCATAGCCCGAATACAGGTAAGGAGATCATGACAACATGCCAAAGCCTGGACGCGCTCTGTTCCATGCACATTCCACAAGCATCCACTGACTCTCGCTATACTGGGGAACATGAATTGCGAGCACTCATGCGCACTATTGTCAGAGAGGAACTTCACGACCTTGTTCCCGGCAACACATCCGTTTCGTCTGTCCGCTATCCTCCTCCAAATCTGCAGACATTGTCAAGGATGAACTGGCGTCAATGAGCAGCGTCGCACGAACCCCGTGTCCTGTGCCCTTCCATGCGCATTCGTATGCAGACTTGTATGACGCCCTCCTGTACCAATTCCATCTGGCCGCGATAGCAATGAAGGCGCCAGCACAAGCGCACTACTCTCACTGGCGTCTTTCGCAACCCGTCTGTTGCTGCTGTGGAACACGGGGACATATCCTGTTTCTGCCACAGGTGCCAGCAAGATGAAACGTGAGGTTATTCTTCCTATAAGAGAGACTGTGCTTCGAGATTCAATCCCTACGTTCCAGGACCCTACATGTCCTGATCACGTCGCTCGCCCTCACCTCCACTGTCCCACATCGTGCATCGTCCTTCCTGCTCACCCCGTCGTCCTTCACAATCACCCTTCCGGCTTATTAGATGCGAATCAGCTTATTGGGGTGGGGTGGGGTGGGCTTTGTTCGTCTCTCCTTGGTCTTCCGTCCACCCCCCACTGCGCATGCGCGTCCCCTCCTCCGCTAACGCTCCTTTCCTATGCTCCCCCCCTCTCTCTTTTAGCAATCCTCTACTCTACGGAGCGGCGTGCGCGTCCCCTCCTCCTCTCGCTCTCCTACGCTCCCCCCTCTCTCTGCTATATGAATACTGTACTCTACGGATCGGCGTGCACGCCACGTGATGCGACAGCTGCATACTCTGCTGGGGGTGCCGCGGTAGTTCCGCGGTATAAAATGGCGGAACTTCAAAGCGCTAAACACAGGGACAGACGAAAAAGAGTGGACACGACGACCGCTAGTCGTGTCCACTCTAAACAGGGGGCTGTGTACCACATTCCTTTCGCATGTGGACGGTCCTATGTTGTCGGGCCGATGCCTGAATGTAAGGCTTAGAGAGCACCGCAGCTTCCACAAAGGAACGTCCTATTCGCACCTTGCGGTGCATTGCCGTGATTGCGGATGTGAACCTAGTTTATCTGACACTTCTGTAATTTTCAAACACGAGAATAAACTAACAAGGGAGATAGTCGAAGCCTATCTGATTAAAGAGAATGGCGACGCGTGTGTCAGACAGCCTTCACTGAGTCTGTTGGAATGCGATTATAATCTACTGCAGAAATCTGGCGTCATACCAAAGTGATTTTGTGGTGTTTTCTTGGGCTTTTGTGAGCAGTCTGAGCTAGTGTGCACACGTGTGCGCCATCGAATGCGGTTTACCTATTCCACTCATTCTTGCATTAATTTCTGTGTAGCGCTCGTCGTGTCCACTCTTTTGCGTCTGTCATTGTTTTTTTAGCGCTTTGAAGTTGTGTCATGATGTCTTAAAACTCGCCCAAGCCTCCGTGCTTCTAAAAAATGGCGGAGCGCGCGCGCCACAATCTCTCCTGCGCAACTCCGCGATGAGCGCCAGCGTCAACGTCGCCGCCAGTGTCAGCGTTAGCGCCAGCACAACCGCATGCGTCAGCGCCAGTGTAAACGTGAGTGCTGACACTGGCGCAGACACTGACTCCCTGCTGCTTCGCATCCACACATGGTTCCCTTAAGCGGGAGATGGCGTAATTTTTCAGCCCAGTTACATTCTGCTCCGATCTCTACTACCGGCGACTCGAAAAACTAGAAGCTACAATTTTGGGAGGCGAAACTGCTCGTTGACTAAAACGTCATAATCGTTTCTTCGCGCCCTGTATATTTACTGACTGTGACGCCCTTCTATACACTGGAACCACCATTTCGGTTTTTAAACATGAAATATACCGTCCTCTACGTAAAGTGGAACGCCGTATGTTGGTCTGGTTTTAGGTGACGTCAATGACAATCCGATATATTCTGTTGGGCAGTGTACTGCTAGTGTTCTCATCGAAGGAATTCGCCATCATATCAGCTTGCTGTGCTTTCCTCATGTGCTCATCAGATTATATTAGGCTGGAACTTCCTGTCAGCTGCATCCGCTATTATTACGTGTGGTCCACCCCTTACTCGCATTACGGACGCCAAGCATTCTCATAGTTACGATTTCCCGTCGCCCCACCCTGTCGCATCTCCGGATTTCATAGTGCCGCGAACCCAAGAACGTATTCTCACAGTTATTTAAAGAGATACTATAGACGGCGACGCAGTGGTTATTTATCAGCACTTCATTTTCCGGCGAATCGCTCCCGCCTTTTGACTTATACGTTTCTCACGTGGTCATGCCAGTCTCACCGCCAACAGCACGACATCAGAGCCCCTACTGCTTCCGGAGGGATCCACAGTTGGCAGCCTTATCGACACTACGTCATCTCCCTCACTACGTCGTCACTACGTGGTCACTACGTCATCTCCCTCGTCAATGTCAAAATGTACGCCCGCGTGAGGTTCATCTAGTGCACTCAAGGTCAGTTTCATTACAGATATGAACCCAACCCAGATTTATGCCTTACTGACCATTTTAACAAAACACCAAGCTTGTTTTGACGTTTGCTCAGATGGAATAGGTTAAACTATGGCGGCCCCTCATCGCATCGGCACAGACATGGACTTACTCGGCCGTTCGGGGCGTCGAGCTTCAGAAATAAATGGATCATCGTAGATACCAAATGCTTCACCCGCTAATACGGAAGAAAATCCTGCAAAAAGGTAGTGCCGACATCTTCGTTTAGAACATCGTCCTACGTCATGGCACCCCGGAGGTCCTCATCACCGACAGAGGTGGGGCCTTTACTGCTGACCTAGCTCAGGTGATCTTCAGATGCGGACAGTCAAGCCACAGCTAGACTACCGGCTACCATCGACAGGCTAATGGGCTCACTGAGCATCTAAATAGGACCATCGCTGACATGCTGGCCCTGTGCGTCGACATGGTACAAAAGACGTGGTATGCCATACTTCGGTACGTAATATTCGAGTACACTACGAACAGGCTAGAAAAGACCCAGATGATGCTATAAAAGTTGGTCAACTTATGTAGCCACGCAACGACGCTTGACGACCTGCTATCCAATGCCGCGACGAAGGAAACCTCGACGACAGCGTCTACCAATTCAGAGCGCCGGAGAAGCCAGAAAACTTACTCATCTGCGTATGGAGAACTAGCAAAAGACCGACAGCGGTGATTACAAACAACCTTCAATTACGCCACGCAGAATACCAGCCCGGCGAAGTTGTTTCTGTCTGGACGCCAGTACGCTGATGTGGACTCAGTGAAAACAACTTCGGTGATGCCTTAGGCCATACAAGGTGCTTCGATGTCTCGGCAATTCGAGACTACGAGGTTATCTCGGACGACAATACGAACTCTGTGCGGCGCCTGGCACTACCTAAAGTTGTCTGTGTCGGGCGCCTCAAACTGTTTTTTACGCGTAAGCGATAGATGCCCTACTCACTGGTTTCTTTTAAATGCGAAGCATTTCTTAACGAACCTCTGGCACTTTGAGCGTTTCTATCTACGTATCTATCTATCTATCTATCTAGCCGCCTACGTCTGGGTGCTCTCTTGATCGCCTCCTTAACTTGGTGTAGACCAAAATCAGCATGGGAGGGTAAGATGACTAGACAAATATGACTGTGCGGTCATGACTTGAATAACGGGAAAATCCTGTCGCGTGCGTCGTCAAACCTTTTCCTCCAGACACGTGTGGGGCATACCCGTTAACCACCGGCCGCGGTGTACGGGTATGCGCCACAGGTGATTGACAGTCTATATCTACCGAGGAACGGCGAGAACGGACATTCGTAATTGAAATGCGAGAGCGTTAAGAAAAACCGACATCGGCAGCGTTGACCCGACGAATGGAAAGAAAAATCAGGATCCAAGCAGGAATCGAACCTGAGCATTCTGCGTGGCAGTCAGGTATTCTACCACAAAGCCACGACAGGTCTACAAACTGGTTTGGAAAAACAGCGTATGCAGGCGTGATTTCGGTGCAACGTCAATTGTGGTTGTGGTGCTGGGTATCTAAATTTACAAGAAAGCAATAAACACTACATATGTAGTCATACAACACAGGCGACATATCAGATTACCGTCCGTGGTTCGAGTGTTGGCTCCGCTTTATAAGCATTACATTTGTGCATCTTAGCAGCGCAGTGGAACGAAGACAAGAAAAAGGAACTGGCGCCCGTCCTGTCTACGTGTTCCTTTCTGTTGTGTTCGTTCCACTGCGCTGATAAGATGCACAAGTTCAAAACCCACCAGCTAGCCCAAATTTCCGCGTTGATTACATTTTTATTCCTATGATTCAGCAAGCTATATCGAAGCATTGCTCGACCCCGGAGGAATGCATGAACGAGAGTTACGTATAATATTGACATCATCGCAGCGTAAAGTGCACTTAGTCCGCCAGAACGACGCTGTGTCCTCTTCATTTCCTATGAGGCTGGGCGATGGCCTCATGCTGACCGAGGATGAGGACAGATTGATCGACAGCCGCTTTGTAGACTAGGCTACGTAGGTCACATACGCCCAGGTAGCCTACAAATTCGACAAGCGCCATCCACAGATGTTGGTCTACGTAGCCCTATCCAGGCCTAGCAGCCTCAACGGCCTAAACCTCACCAACGCGATGGGTGATTTAAGATTCCGACATGTCGTCGGCTCTATACACAGACAATTTGACGACGAAATGACCAATGCGTCCACGATTTCTAACAGCTGTACTATAACTCAAACTTCACTACACATCGACCCCTCGTCACCACGATCGCGACCGGATCCGATAACAAGTCACGAGCAGCGTCTAGTGCTCACTGATCACGGTGATGATGACCTTGTTCAAGAACTTTTAGGACCCCATTCCACACATGCACACGGGTTCGTGAAACGTGCGTGTTTTCTCAACAATAACCGACAAGTATAGGCACTACATATCAGCTTGCCGCTTTTGGTGTTAGTAATACCCACATTGCCGTTGGAAGCGTTACCCATCTGTAAACAGCTGGTTTATAACACATATGCGGCTCTTCAGCATATATGTGTGCGCGTAATGTTTATACAAATCTTTAGTATCATTTCGTAACGTTTCGCTCAGTAAAAAAAAAATTACGCCACAGTCACCTTCCCGCCGCATGCTTCGCATAACATCGACTCCCACGGTACGTGGGATCTGCCGAATTTTTTTATTGTTCTTTCTGTTTGCGTACACTTTTTTCTTCTTCGCTTCCGTCCTCCGCAGTAGTGTAGCAGTTACGGTACTCGTCTGCGCACCTGAAAGTCCCGGGTTCGGTCCCTGCCACAGCAGTCGCATTTTTAATGGGGGCGAAATGCAAGAGGCCCGTGTACTGTGTGATGTAAGCCCACGTTACAGACAGGAGATGGTCGAAACTTCCGGAGCCCTCCACTACGGTGCCCTCATAATCATATCATGGTTTTGGGACGTTAATTCCAAAGTAATATTTGTCTTCGCTTCCATAATCTGCCTTGAGCATCAAATGATGATTTTTCAGTGTAGGCAGTGTTACGCAGGTTTTCGTTTCTAATTGCATGTAACCGATCCGTACACGTGTACCCACTGCCTCGCACGCGCCACGTCAGAATGTCGAGCATTCCCGATTAATTTAGACTGTTCTAATAAGTTTGAGCGCGGAACACGAACACTAGATTTTGTTCTGGAACTAATGAGGCCATCAATAAAAGGCTGTAATCTTCTATGCCAAACGTGAAAATGTCAGTGCGCCCTACCGCTGATCGCTTACCGACCGCCGACGACAGTGATTGCCGCTATTAGTTTACAGCGTCTATTGCTTGTACATTCATTTTCTATTCCAGGGCACAACGTTGGCCTATAGAAATTTTGGTCTGCAACATTCTGATTGCTTCCGTCTTCCCCGTACCTATGCCTATTGAAAATCGTGCAGATACTCAGGGATAACATCAGCACTCGCACATTTCGACAGGTAACCAAATGACAAGATCGACAAAAATAGACCGGCTGCGTGAGACCGGCACGCGGTTTCTGCGTCCAAGCGCAATGAAAGTAATGGCACAACTCCGTAGCCTATACATTTTGTTTATCTATTTATTTATTTAGTTGTTATCTGTTTTGCTGCATCTTTCAAACGAAAGTCGGGCACGGCATTTCATACATCTCATAAAACCCAGTGAGATAATGTGAGTGGAAGCTACATTGGAAAACATTTCCTCCAAGAATGTTAGGGCTTGGGCTTCCACTCATATTTCGTAGATCCATCGTGACAAATGCGAAGAGCCTGTTCTTGGATCCCGAATATTAACAGGAATCAGGAGCTCTCGGCCTTCGCGAAACGGGGCGCCAGCGAACCTTCGCGTGTGCGTGCAGGACGCACTACTTTTTTTTCTTTCATTCCTTCGTTCTCTCTTCCTTTCCTGCTTTCGTTCGTTGCTTCTTTCTATCGCAATATTGAATACTCCCTCCCAACTCAATTATTCACCATGCAAGGCGGTAAATCATCAATCGCGGGTTCAGCAGCGCAACACTTTAGTTGCTGCAGGCAACAGCGGCGATCATGCGTTCATTTTCAGGCGAGAATGAAATGCGGCAACGTGAAATGGCAAGTGACCTTGATAATCTCGATAAAAGATGATAGTTTTGTATGCCGTTGATCGCCGATAAACCCACGAACGAAAGGCCATCAGTTATGAGAAAACAGCCCATACAATTACTCACGTCACCGGCCCATTTTCGAGGGCCTACTTGTGTACACCTCTTAGTGTGCTGATTATGCCACCTATGCCACGAAAATCTGGAACTCGCAGAAGCTGTACTCGTAAAAGTATGTCATACCGTACTCCCTGTAGGAATCAATGTAAGACGAAGCGGTCGGTGAGGAGCTGCATACACCGAATTCCTTGGCTTTGAGTCATACCAAGAGATTTACGTCAACACGAGTCGTTCAATGTCACATGTCTGCCATGCATGCAGGCATATACATTATTGTATGTAAACTATTTTACGGACGGGTTTCGGCGCCGCCATGCTGATCTGTCATTCTTGCCGTGTTTTATCTTGAACAACTGAGTGAACAGCGCTACGGTGGGCGTATACACGTGGAAATTGTTGGGTTGGTGCATTCGGCGTTTCCTGGCTTTATCACCTCAACTCACGCGATACAAAATAACAAAACATTCGTGTAACAACGGCGCCCATATGCCTTACGTAACATAGTCTATGCCATGCTATTATACGACGCATGATCTGAAATTTAGGTTTTCCATGCTCATGTTCTGCCAAGTTGGGTAAATATTGCGGTAATGAAAACGCTCGTAAAACACTAATGTCGTGTCAGGTAAGTGATGGCGTTCACTTGTCTTCGTTACGCAATTATGTCACTCCTAACCAATTTTAGAACTTTAACGCTTTAGCGTTCGACTCGCGTAAGCAACAACGTACTCGTCGTATCCTGGTTTCCGTTGAGCCAGTACAGCACCAAGACCGACACCGCTGACGTCAGTATGGACCTCCGTAGGCGCATTAGGGTCAAAGTGACGGAGTATCGGAGGTGACGTTAATAAGCGCCGTAGCGTCATGAAAGCTTCATCGCACTCTGGTGACCAAGCCGACAGGCCGTTAGAGGCTGTCAGTAGGTTGGTAAGAGGTGCGATGATAGAAGCGAAGTCGCGCACAAATCGACGAAAATACGAGCACAGCCCAATAAAGCTTCGGAGCGTCTTGATGGAATTGGGCTTGGGGTACTCGACCACGGCACGAAGTTTAGCGGGATCCGGAAGGACGCCTTCCTTGCAGACGACGTGACCTAGTATGGTGAGTTGGCGCGCAGCAAAATGGCACTTCTTGATGTTAAGTTGAAGGCCAGCAGAGGCGAGGCACGTGAGAATAGCGCGAAGACGAACAAGATGAGTCGGAAAATCGCGGGAAAATACAACAATGTCGTCAAGGTAGCACAGGCAGGTATTCCACTTGTGGCCACGAAGGATGTTATCCATCATTCGTTCAAAGGTAGCTGGGGCGTTGCAGAGTCCGAAGGGCATCACCTTAAACTCATAAAGCCCATCGGGAGTGACGAACGCAGTCTTCGGGCGGTCAGGGTCAGCCAGTGGAACTTGCCAATAGCCCGATCGTAAATCCAAGGACGAGAAATATTCTGCTCCTTGCAAGCAATCGAGGGCATCGTCGATGCGTGGCAACGGGTATACATCCTTCCGAGTTATCTTATTCAGGCGGCGGTAGTCGACGCAGAATCTGATAGAGCCATCCTTCTTGCGCACAAGCACGACAGGGGACGACCAGGGGCTCTCAGATGGCTGAATGACTCCGCGCGTGAGCATATCATCGACTTGTTCATTGATAACACGGCGCTCTTCCGCCGAAACGCGATATGGTCGTTGGCGTAAAGGGGCGTGACCGCCGGTGTCGATGTGGTGCGTGACGCTCGTTGTGCGACCCAGAGATGGCTGACCGCAGTCGAAGGATTAGCGGAACTCTTCTAGAAGGGCCAATAGTTCGCGTCGATGGTCCAATGATAGATCCGGGGACACAGAAGGGTGAAAAATGTCTGACTTCGGAGGTGCCGCAACAGGCCTGTCATGGCATTCAGCTGGTGGTGAAGTGGTGCTTCAGCGAACTCCAGAAAGCGAAGCAGGTCAACGGCATGTATGCTTCCCAAACATTCCCCGCGAAGTAGACGAACGGGCGAGGTGCGCAAGTTGGCAATCGGCATGATGGTAGCGCCGGATTCGACGGTGAGTACGGCAAACGGCAGTCGTAGGGCGTGGCGGCGGAGAAACAGCTCTGACGGGGCGAACATCGTCCCTTTAACGCTTTAGGGCTTTAACGGACACCATCTAGTGGGGCTGTGATTAGTTGAAGACGAAGAAGACGTTCCGCCCTGTTCAGCTGATTTTCAACACGCTGTTTCGCTGCCGAAAGGTCTTCTTGTCTTTTCCTCGCGTTGCATCGCGACAATATGAAGCTAACCAAACGGTCGCTAGAGTGCAAAGACCGTGTCATACAAGTCATGATCTAGTTGACAAGCACGTCAAGTTTGATGTTATCTCATGTCACTTGTGCTCATCACGCATTCCTGGCAAGCCATGCCAATTTGTTAATTGTGACGAAATTGGCATGACATATATATATATATATATATATATATATATATATATATATATATTTGTTTGTTTTTATATTCATACTCGACCGTCTCCCATCACGCTGGAAAACATGGTGCTCGTATATGGGAACTTGAGCAGCAGTTATTGAGGAGCTATAATTCTTAACAAAATTCTGACTTGCCTAGAACGTGCTGCGAACTTTGGACACTGAAGTGAGGCTGTGTCGGGCTACAATTGCTGGATTGAGGAATTACTCCAAAACGTTTTTTTCCTCTATCTGAAATCGCTGATCTTTCAGGCTTATGATAGTTTATTAGGTTTTGTTTTAACTTTCACTACTTTGGCCTGAATGAAAAATTTTAAAATTCTGCATGTTTAGCGCTTTTTAGAAAAAGCACACATTTTTTGCGAGTAATATATTCACATCGCGGGCTTTACAGATTCCTATAAGAAATGCTAAATACTGCGGGAGCGAATGAAGCAGAAACATTGCCACAATATTGTGTCAAATGTGCAAAAAATGGCGTTTTCACCCATAGTGCGGCTTTGTTTTCACACTGTAGCGATCGAAGTAGACTAATGGCTTACACATTGTTGTGTAGTATGTTTTGTAGGTAATAAATATAGAAAGTTTGAAAATATTATTTTTCTTTTAAGCGAGAAAATATTTTCTTACCGAATAACCACAAGGCTGTTCGAAGTTTGCTTTTTCCTCGCCTTGACTGCATAGCACGTCAGCGCAAGGTTTCAATGAGACATTTGGCAGCGAATAATGCATGTCATACAACTGTTTGTCACTTGTTTTCGCAATACTGCTGTATAAGACGTAAAAACGACAGTTGGGCCAAAATTATGGGATGTTAGCTTCCACTTTGGGCCATCAAAGGGCAGGTAATATTCGATCGCTTCATAGCCAAAAGGGCCAGAAGTATAGTGTACTCGATGGCCTGCAGGACAGTTTAGGCGCCGTGTTTCGCTTTTCATAATTATGATACAATGTCCTACGTAATAATTAATGGTATAATAACGTATACTTTGCTAAAGTTGTTTTAGTATGTTTCTGTGTAGGTCGACGCGTGATCGCTTACCACTGGTTTGCATGATGAAATGATGTATCCTAGGTGTACACGCTCGAGATGATTCGATATCGTGCCCATAAGTGACACCTCATTCGCCATTTCCGCACGCGATTTAACATTTTCCTTCTAAATCGCATGAAGCTCAAAATTTTGAGCCCGTCCGGTAATGGTCACGGTTTTTTTAAATTGTTAGCACCCTAGAGCTATTAGAAAAGTGGGGAGAACAACTGGAGCACCGAAGCTGCGCCACGTCTACTTCCACATGGAAGACGCGGCAAGAACCAGGTTTGAGAATCGGGAGTCCTCACTTCAAACCTGGGACCTATTACGCAGCGCATTCCCGTACACGTTAGCAAGCGTAGTCCGCAAGGAAAGGCCGCTTCTTTGCTGGAGACCCGTGTGCAGCTACGAAATGAAAACGTCACCAACTTCGCGGAATAGATGACTCGGCTTTTCCGCAGGCCGACGCTGCGATGCCAGAAGACAAAAAAAAATGTTGCAGTGGCTTAGCTCGGCTATGCCAGGGTAACGTGGCGTTAGCAAAGGTTCAGCTAATTATTCTTAGCTTTCCTTATTGTGTAGGATTAGCTTGATTGCCATGCTTACTGCTGCTCCAATGACACACACACGGTATGCATATTGTGTGGCACATGTATATTTATTTTGCCACGCATATACTTTGGGATCCGATGAGTGAAGCCTCTACGCTCTTCTGCGCCGTTGAGCAGCATTTGCGCTCTCCTTCTCCATGGCTTTAAAGCACTAGTAAACGCCAGTCAGAGGCGCTATCAAGCGGCTCCAGCGCAGTGTCAGACGGCGACTGCACAGCGAAGGCGAATAGCTGCGCGCGCGCCGGCTCCAATACATCTGCCAAGGCTACGACGTCACTCTCCTGGAAAGCGCAGACTGGCGGCGACGAGTCGCGCGCGGCGGTGGCGGAGTGCGTAGTAGGTGTCGTCTCCGACGCGTGACGTCACTGATCCTCTCGCAAGCACAGCATGACTCCTGGGGATCCACGCGAAACTGGCTCGGCTACACCAGTGTAGTTAACGCTACAGAAAGTTTGCCTGCTTATGCGGGGTATTAAACAAGAACTGTTCTTGGGACTTGTCCGCCATCCTCCCACGACGGTCGCCGAATTCCTCACCGAGGCTACAACTATCGAAAAGACGCCTGACATACGGACGAAACAATACAACCGCCCTCCGCTGTCTGCAGCCTATTCCGAAGTGCACTCGCTGGCCACTGATGACTTGCGCGGAACCATCAGAGCGATTGTGCGGGAGGACCTGCCCAAGCTGTTGCCTTCGCCGCAGCATCATGTGGATTCAATCGCCGATGTTGTCCGCGAGGAAGTCCAGCCATCGCTTGGGATTCCCGAGGAACGCAGGCTCAGCCGGAAGCGATTAGCTACGCCAGTGCCGCACGCCATGCCGTCGACACGCCAATGCTGAGTCAGGAGTCATGCCGCCGCAATTCCGTCGACAGCCCCCGACCCCACCTCGCCCACCTGTCGGCCAGCGCTACCCACCGAGGAAGACGGACGTTTGGCGTGCCCCTGACAACCGCCCGCCCTGCTACCGCTGCGGCGGAGGCCAGCCACACCTACCGGCGCTGCCAGTAACAACAGAGGGGGCTACGCGGTTTCGCCGTGAACGCGCGGTGTCCACAGCGGGGTGAACGACCTCACGACGTCGCTGACTGTCTCGCAGGAGCGCAGTCGACACCCCGACAACCTTCCCGATAGCCGTCACGAGCCAGCTACATGTCACCGCAGCGCCGCCAGTACACCGATCCTACTCGGGGCCGTTCCGCAAGCCCTTATCCGGAAAACTAAGGGTAGCGACCGATGGAGGTGCGGTTTCTGTACGATGAAATACGAAGATCCTCCGTCGCTGACGACGACGCCACGACGAAACCTTCAGGACACGACGCGAACCAGACAAAGCCCTGACGACGAAACCTCGCGGACCGGAGTAGACCTGACGAGGCAACGTGAAAACAGCGGAACAAACTGACGTAGCCGTGACCCGACGCCACGACCTAACTTCAACGCAAGATGATGAACTCGCAACCTCGACGTTTTTATCGACGGCCACAGCGTCACAGCTCTCGTCGACACCGGAGCCGACTATTCTGTAAACAGTGGACCGTTCGCCACGAAGCGGAAAAAAGTTACGGCAGCCTGGGAAGGCCGCGAAATCCGGACTGCTGAAGGTCACCTAGTAACGCCGGAGGGAATCTGCACAGCGAGACTCGCCATTAACATCCGGATTTGTCCAACGAACTTCGTAGTCCTGCAGCGTTGCTCGACAGATGTCATTCTTGGTATGGACTTCTTAGGCTTTCATGGTGCAGTCATCGACCTTAAGGTCCAAGTCGATAACACTGTCCGCGGAAAAGGCACTACTGCCGCACACTCCGCCAGGAAAGCACGCCTTGAATGTGCTGGAAGGCCAGCTCACCATTCGCCCTCGCTCCAGCGTCATCATATCTGTCGGCGCCTGTAAGGCGTCGTTGAAGCCGACCAGCACCACTTGATTAAGCGCGAGCTTTGCGTCGCAAGGGAATAGCCGAGCTGCGGGTAGGGAAAGCAACAGTTATGCTCACGAATTTCACCAATGAGTACAAGCACGTGAGCAAAGGCACGGCGGTCACCTCATCGATGAAATCATGGAAGCCAGGAATCCTTTTGGCCTCCCCGATTCTCCCGAGCCTACTCCGACAAACCAAGCTCCTCAACCAGCTTTCGAGATCATTCCCAGCCTTACGAAGCACAAACAATAACAGCTCAAAAGCCTGCTTTTGCAATACAAGGATGATTTTCTCGTCGTCAAGCATTCGGAATACTCCCTAGCAAAACATCGCGTCATCAGATATGAAAGTGCCAGACCACTCCGTTAGAGCTCGTGCAGTATTTTGACGCGAGAACGCGAAGACGCTATGAAAAAGGTCGACAACATTCTATGCGACATCATTCAGCCGTCGAAGGGTCAGTGGACATCCGCCGTGGTGCTAGTGACGAAGAAAGATGAGACTACGTTTTTGCGTCGATTATCGTCGCCTGAACAGTCACGAATAAAGACGTGTATCTTCTTCCCCGGATAGACGACAACTTGGATTGATTATACAACGCAAATTACTTTTCGTCCATGGAACACAAGACCGGTTACTGGCAAATATAAGTCGACGAGAGAGAGCGAGAAAAGACTGCCCTTAAAGCACCAGACGGCCTGTTCGGGTTCAATGTCGCGACCTGTGGTCTTCGCTAGGCACCTGCAACTTTTCAACGGGTTATGGCTACAGTACTGGCCGGCTAGAAGTGGCAGACGTGCCTCGTGTACATGGACGACGTCGTTGTGTTTTCATCAAACTCCGACCAACACCTTCCGCGCCTTGAAGCTGTACTTCAAGCAATCAAGACCTCCGGACTCACCTTGAAGCTTAAAAAGTGCCGCTTCGCGTACAAGGAGCTCTTTTTTTTTGGGTCACGTGATCAGCAAGGATGATGTTCGCCCGGACCCGCTGCCATCGATGCCTTGCCGCCACCCACCGACAAGAAGGCCGTAAGCCGTTTTCTAGGCTTGTGCGCGTATTACAGACGTTTCTTCAAGACATTTTCAGAGATCGCCGACCACTGGCGCAACTCGCGAAGGCAGACGTCGAATTCAGGTGGGAAACGTCGCAAGTTCAAGCATTTCGAGAATTGAAACGACGCATGCAGACGCTTCCGATACTTGCAGATTTCGACAAATACGCCGATGCGAAAATCCACACCGACACAAGCAGCGTAGTGAAAAACCAAAAAGACGCGTACCATCAAGGAAAAAAGTAAGGACAGGACAGAAAGGGCCTCACTCGCAACTAACTTTATTCCCAGAACATCAGCATCATATATAACCACAGCGACCCTGCGCGCGCACATCGCCTCACAAGCTCGTCAAAAACCCGCGATAACAAGATTAACTAATCGAAAAAAGAATCGACGAAAGTAAATTCACCCCCACACAGAGCAACAGATGTCTCACTAACACAGCATTCTTTCTTCTTTCTAATATAGTATGCTTCCATAATTTCACGCGCTAAGACATCGTTACTCTTTCCAAGAACGGAAACACTGGCAAAACCAGGCTAACACTTGCAGGAACCACAATGCACAGGCAAATGTGCTGAAAGTTTATTTTTCACCGAAAGTTCGTGCTCCCTCATCCTGTCGTTTATGCACCGGCCTGTTTGGCCGATATATACCCTACCGCAACTAAGCGGGATCTCGTACACCACGCCAACCGAGCAGGCGACAAAAGGCCTTGGAAAAAAGGCCCATGGTTATGCCATATGTGCACAAGGTTGCTCACAACCTTAAGAATGTGGCCAACAGGTACAAGGTACCCTTGGTGTTCTCGGCGCCTCGCAAGTTGGCTAGCCTGTGCCCACGCATTTCTTCTGCACCGAGGCCCTCCCCGTGTGGGAAGAGGTACGCAAGGCCTTTTGTCGCCTGCTCGGTTGGCGTGGTGTACGAGATCCCGCTTAGTTGCGGTAGGGTATATATCGGCCAAACAGGCCGGTGCATAAACGACAGGATGAGGGAGCACGAACTTTCGGTGAAAAATAAACTTTCAGCACATTTGCCTGTGCATTGTGGTTCCTGCAAGTGTTAGCCTGGTTTTGCCAGTGTTTCCGTTCTTGGAAAGAGTAACGATGTCTTAGCGCGTGAAATTATGGAAGCATACTATATTAGAAAGAAGAAAGAATGCTGTGTTAGTGACACATATGTTGCTCTGCGTGGGGGTGAATTTAGTTTCATCGATTCTTTTTTCGATTAGTTAATCTTGTTATCGCGGGTTTTTGACGAGCTTGTGAGGCGATGTGCGCGCGCAGGGTCGCTGTGGTTATATATGATGCTGATGTTCTGGGAATAAAGTTAGTTGCGAGTGACGCCCTTTCTGTCCTGTCCTTACTTTTTTCCTTGATGGTACGCGTCTTTTTGGTTTTTCAGTAAGCATGTACCAACTAGCCCAACAAAAAGTTCTATTAAGCAGCGTAGGACTCGGCGCCGTCCTTGTGGTGAAGACCGACGGACTGGAAATGGTCATCAGTTATGCTAGCTGGTCGCTATCAAAGGCAGAAATCAACTATTCCACAAAAGAAAAGGCTTGCCTGGACATCATCTGGGCTACATCGAAGTTTCCTCCTCTTACTCTATTACCTCTACGGCCGGCCCTTCAAAGTTGTGAGCGACCACCACGCCCTGTGTTGGCTAGGTAACTTGAAGGACCCTTCAGGTCGCCTCGCACAGTGGAACCTGCAACTTCAAGAATTCGACATAAGCGTCGTTTACAAGTCTGGAAGAAAATACTCCGACGTTGAGTGCCTGTCTCGCGCCCCCTCGACCCAACGCAGCAGCACGACCAGGAGGATGACTGCTTCTTGGGAACCATGAGTGCCGAAGACTTCCTCGAACGACAGCGTGCGGACACAGAACTCAGGGACCTAGTGGAATACCTCGAGGGCAGGACCATCATTGTTCCGAAGGTATTCACGCGGGTACTGAAGTCGCTTTTCTTGCGCAACGGTTATCACCTAAAGAGGAACTTCTCGCCTCTTTGCGCCGATTCCCTTCTCGTGGTGTCCTGGACAATGCGACCAGAGGTCCTCCAGGCTCTGCACGACGACCCGACGTCTGGACACCAGGATGTTTCTCGCACGCTCGCAAGAATACAAGAAAAGTACTACTGGTCGCGCCTTGCCGGGAATGTCAGCGACGCAAGACACCACCGACTCGACCAGCCGGACTTCTGCAGCCTGTAGAGCCACCTCGACGGCCGTTCCGGCAAATCGGGATGAAATTACTGGGGCCGTTCCCGACGTCCAATACCGGAAACAATTTGATCGTCGTAGCTACCGACTACCTCACCCGCTAGGCCGAGACAAGGGCCATACCCAGAGGCAGTGCCGCCGAGGTAGCGAAGTTCTTCGTTGAGAACATCCTCCTGCGTCCTGGCGCCCCAGAAGTCCTCATCACCGACAGAGGTACGGCGTTTACTGCTGACCTAACTCAGGCAATATTGACATACGCCAAACAAGCCACCTAAGGAGAACTTGCGTTTGGCCTAGAATGTGCTTGCTCATTGACATTTTGACCGCACAGAAAAGACGAGGATAGTGGAGGTACGACGACACCGGAGGTAGAATTTCAAGTCATTTTGTTCACTGAAAGACGTAGCAATATATCGCGATTTATGACATTCGCATACACAGTTACGTCCGCTCATCAGTCTAGCGGGGCAGCCACTTATCGATGAAATACATTTCTGATAGAAATAGTCCGATAGAATTGTCACTGACACAATCACCACTATTCCTTCTAATAAAATAAGCTTCTAATAGCTCTCGAGCTGTTTGGTCTTGGCTTCTGCCGGGAATCTTTATTCCCTGAAACCGTGGTTCACACGCGCATTCTTTCCAGTGCGAAGGCAGGTGCGCCAAAACGCGTTCTTTTTGTAACTTTTGCTCGTGTTCCCTGGCTCGATCTTTTAGGCACCGCCACGTCTGCCCTATGTAAGACTTGCTGCACGTCAGGGGAATTTTCGCACACGACTCGAGTAGAGCACTTTCCGTACGGCTTTTTATGGCTTTTACCACAGCCGAGTCTTCTTTTAGGTTCTCTGGAGGTACGGGGGCAGAGCCGCGCCAGCTTGAAGGGCGCCGAGAAAACAAGGGGGACGCCATACCTGCATGCTACCTCCCTTAGGTTGTGGCTGACCTCGTGTACATAAGGCATCACTTGAGGTGTTACGGGAAAAGTTGTCGTCCTCGTCCTTGCCTCCCTCCTCGAACCCTTCAGCTTCGGCAGGAGAGTTTCCACGACTGGCGTCACCATCGAGTCAGGGAACCCAGCCGCCTTGAGATGGGAGATCAGATTGTCAAATGCATCCTGCATTTTGTGAACGCATGACTTCCTGAGACCGGACTCTAAACAGAGCAAAGCAACTCCTCTTTTCACAATCCTTGACTGGAAAGAATCATATCATACCAAACCCTTCTGTGCCCGAGGAAAATACTGCTAGCAGGCATGACCATTGTCAAAAGAAATACTTAGGTCCAGTAAACGCAGAGTATTCTCAAGTCGAAAGCTCATGAGGAAAGGAGAGACCTTTGGATAGACACTTAAACATATCCAAAATGGCATCACAGGTGGTTAATGTTCCTTGCTCGTTAAAAACAATTAAAAATCGTCCACATATCTAAAAACGGTTAAAATGTTTAAACACGCATTGCTTCTAAAAGCTTCCCCGAGCGCCTTGTCAATGTAAACTAGAAATATATTACACAGTAGCGGCGCAAAACACGACCCGGTGCAGATGCCACGCTTCTGTAAAAAAGCTGTTCGTCAAAACTGATAAAAGTGCAATAAAGATAAATCTCTAAAAGCGTTAAAAAATGTTCGACCGAGATACCAACTGTGTTCTGGAAAGGAATCGAGCCATTTTCGTCAATGCACACCCTAACTGCCCAAACCAGGTCGCTATGTGGGATGGAATATAAAAGATCCTATGCATCTACAGAAAACGCTGGGCATTTTGCCTGGTTATTCCTAAAAAGGCAACAACATCATCCGCGCTTTTAGTCGAACAAAGATCGGTAATAACAAGACTATTCAAACTCTTAAGAATGAAGCGGGAAACGCCTTCGACGATACTCCGGACCATACAAGGTTCTTCGACGTCTCGGCGTTCTTGACTACGAGGTCATCCCGGACGGCATTACGAACTCCCAGCGACGCCGCGCACGACCTGAAGTCGACCATGTTGTGCGCCTTAAGCCGTTTTCTGGCGTTAGCGAACCTGGGAGCTCTACTTTTTCTTTGTTATTGTAAGTTATTTGTACATGCACTTGTTTTTTTTTCCCTTCTAGTTCTGTCACAAGCACGGTGTAAGAATATACTCAGGTGATGACACTCTTTCCCCAACGCATGGGAAACCGCAATCCACGCGCGTCCAGATAATGTTCGGGTTCTTATCAGATGACTTGCAGTTTCATCGGCGCCGTCTTGGAGGGCGCTACGAAAAGCGGGGCAGTCGTCTCCATAGCAACGCGCATGCTGCTCATAACGTGCATTTTTCAGTGCCATTTTGCTGGATAATGTGCAGCCGCCAAGCGGCGTCGAGGGGCGAAATCGAGAGAGCAACAGGAGGGCATGGCGAGCGCGGCGGCGATGACGCAGCACCACCGTGATTCGGCTACTCGCGGGCGCATCTCCGCGTCAAGCCATTAGATGGCGCACCGCTCAACGGACCGACGACCGAACATTTTCTGGCCGCCTAGGCGCGCACAGTGTCAACACCTGAATATTCTTACACCGTGGTCACAAGCATCGCGACGATGCTTTTTCAGAGGGGCGCAATGCTTTATATTTTTTATATTGGTTTTATATTGACGTATTCGACTTTTACAAGAAAGGACTGTTAGCAACGCTCGACGCTGACCACGCCGCAATGTTAGAGAAACTTCGCGATTGTAGCAGATCACTTTGTTAAGATGGCGCGCAGGACGATAATTGTCTAGGTTATTCCAGAGCTTGCGGGACTACCAGTGATAAAACTGGGAAGTTCGATGCGTGATGTACAAAGGACGGCGCGTCCCAGCCATCAGCAGTTTATCGACGGCCGAATCCCTGTTCGCCGCTATTAGTGTACAGCGTGTATTGCTGTAGTTCGAGTTTTGGCCAAATAAACAGTGTCATCTTGAACACGCCGATGCTGTCTTCGTCGACGTCACGACCCCGTGACAATATATACAGGCACACATACAAACGCACGCACGAATATACGTAAAGTATGGTTGCACCCCTGCCCCCGAGAACAATTTTTAACTACGCCACTTCTCTCACTAGTATCACTAAAAACGTGACGGGCTCGCATAGCTGTACTATGTCAGTAATGTAGTATTGCTAAGTTTCACTCCAATAATGTTCATTATGACTGTAATGAATCTGGTACCGTCCGATTGATCTCCATGAATGCAGCAACGCAGTTTTGACCAGTCAATCTTATGCCAACATTATCATGTAAAATATGACAGCTGTATACGTAACCAATCTGGTCAGATTATTGTACGCTCATATCACGCTGTCAGGCAAATGTGCGTGTCTGACAACACCTGACTATAATGTGAACGAGAATAGACCAGTGCCGTAAAACAAGCTTTCTTGCATATCTTAAGAAATTCATGCGTTGCGGATTCTTAGATGTTTTTTTTTTGCTTTCTTTATAGCCGTCTACTTTGACATCCGTGTAAAAGACGACGATATAAAACACCCAAACCCTGAGTGTATGGCAACATTTCAGCGTCTCCATTTTGGAAAGATTACGACCGTGTATGACACGTCTTGCAGGCTGCCCGGTAAATAATGCAGTTCTGTTGTACATAAATCGGGTCTGTCAAACCATCTTTCGTCCAACCAGAGTGCTATATTCATAGGGCTTGTTACTCCTCACTTTCACAATATACAGTAAAATAATGGCATAGATTGAAGAAATGCATTTCTAATAAAATCCAATCGCATGTAAACCGATAGTTGACTGCGTGGCTCTTTTACACTGATGTTAGACCATTACAAGTACAGTTGTAGACACTATATTTAAAATGCAATTTATTTACAAATGCCCACAATTATTCATACCACCACAGCACAAGTAGCAGTGCAGGGGTGTCACACAATTAGAGCTTTGCTACTAGCACGAATAATGCATGAGCCCTGAAATAATCTAACCGGCACATCGCTAATACAACCTTATGTTTTACGGCATCGATATTACTCGTTTAGCGATAAACCACCTCTTTGAAATAACCGACAATATTCCATGCTCGAGAGTTTTTATGTACGTGGCCATGAGGGAGCTGAGAAAATCAATAATCACACGCATTCATAACCAGCTACTATGAACAGTGACACGCTCCACGACAAAGTCCATAGAACAGTAATCAAATGTATTTGACTGCGTGAGCACCTAAGGTATTGAAACGAAGTTTTCTTGGTCTATCGGTTCGCCCCATGCGTCCGGTACGCGGTGCACACGATGACTATTTCGCAATCGACATTCCGCACGGATGATTATGGTCCTCCATAAGATTTCTTCACAGTGGTGATATCTGTTTTCCTTCAGAGCCAGGAAATTTCACAGGAAAATTAGCAATGTGGGTGAGAAATTGCAAAAAAAAGCATGGTTGATCACTCAGTCATAAATTGGTAGTACACGAAAGTAAAACGTGTGTTTACAGCTGCATTTTACTGTACCTTGATTTTATAGAGCAATGGCACCGTTTAACGTGGATTCACCCAGGTTGACGCTTGGTGGCACATCTCCATCCCCACAAGTAACGTCCATGATCAATGAATAAACAAACCTTTCTGGTAGCTGTAGTAGATAACGGTGAGAGCGTAAATAGAGAAAATGGTGTGACAGCCAGGAGAGCGTCGCTGATTACACGCAGAACTTAAGCTAAGGTCGCCATCCTGCCGCATATTAAATAATTATTGAACACCATGGTGTGACCATAGGGAAACGCAACAGGCGCCGCGTCTTCCCTCGTATTTTTCAAGCGGTGAGCGTAAGTGGCGAACGCGGTGTGACAGCCAGGCGACGTAGGTGCGCGTCGCAGAGCTATTTTTAATACGGACGGTTATTATGAGCGATGCCGAATCTTGGGCGAAGGCCGCCACCAAGCGGTGTTTTAAGGCGTTGACAAAATTCCATTTATACTGAAAACGCGCCGAAAGGTACGGACGCGTAGCAACAACGCATTGCAGGAGTTAATCGTGGAAGCCATGTTCATAACGCATTACTTAACTTTACCGCTCCCGGACAGCCACATCCTCCACCGACGACGAGCATTCTGAGAGGAAAGTGTGAGATGTAAAACGCGCGTTTACAAGGTCTCCAGAGTGTGTGACCGTGGCCCAGTGTATAGCGTGCCCTGTGTCCTGGCGTTGAACTCCCGTTCATCGAGCTTATTATTACGATAGCAATTATATGGACAGTGTCGGCTGAATTTTGCCGTCGCCGTCGCCGTCATGCACCGTATATGTATAAGTATGTATATATATAAAAAGCCGCAAAGAAAAATAATTCAGAAAAATGCTTCCGAAGCGCGGAATCGAACCAGGGACCTCTTGCTCCGCAGCGAGCGGCGCTAACCGCTACGCCACGAAACGAAGATCCTCCGCGTAGCTAACGGCGAGCGTTATATACACACCCTTTATCGCTGGATGGACTCGGAGACGGCCGGCGCTTATAAGCGTTTCTTCATTACCAGCGAGATGGCGCTAGGAGCACGACGGGCGCATTTAAAAGTCGTCGGCGAGCTCGCTCGCTTCTTATTGCGCAGGGAGAACCTTGCCCTTCCGCTGTCTGCTCGCGCGGTTTTCTGGTGGTGAGGGGAAGAGGGTTGTTTCAAGCTTTCACCGTGGTGTCCGCGCTCATGTTACGGAGCGTACGAAAGTCACTCGAGCTGAAGGGACGCCGCTAAACGAACAAACAGACGATGAGCGCGAACTATCAAGTGTCACAGCTCGACACGTGAAGCACGCTAGTTTGCTTCTCTGCTTCGGCCGCCTTTGCAACAGGAGCGCTGTTCAAACTGTGAGTGTCCATTGGCGAGCCTCACTTCGTATAGCATTAGTTTCTTGCTATCGCATTCATTGCTTCGCCCTTGCGGCGAAACTGTGACCTTTTTTGTCTTCAAGATTTTTTTGGCATCTCACCGTGTGTATTTTTTCGACGTCATTGCCGCGACGGAAATACGTCAGTGAAATCTTGGCGGACCCCGGCATAAAACACTTTCGTGTTAAACAAGATGTGTGCAGTTTCACTAAACGTGAAAGCTGTAGGAAGGGTAGACCAGTGATCCCCCTGTCCTTCAGGGACGCTCAAGTTCACGGGCAAGCAAGCGCTAGCATTCCAAACCTGGAGCCTGCTGGGCATCCATCGCGGGCAAGAAAACCCTCTTTGGTTATACAGTGGCACCCTCCTTGGAGTAATCGTTAAGTGAGAGGCGTTGATACTCTTTGATGCCTGGTGAATTGTACATTTTTTACTATATTATAATGCTCCGAAAATAATAAAATATACGGTCACGGCCGCAATATAGCCAGCGCGGCGAAGCACAGAGCGATCCTGCGTATGAAAAGGAACGTTCATGTTGCGCATATAGTCGCCCATATGCGCAACATGAACCCGTCCATTGAATCTCAGTTCACTCAACACAGTTATCTTGAAGAGTGTTGCAGCTGCGAAGCCAAACTTGCTGTGGATTGTTTCACATAAACAGCTCGTAGGGATTCTACCCTTAGACAATTGATCGAGTGCATATTTGATAGTTATTACATTATTTTTACACAAACACTCATTTGCTCCAAGATCACAAGAGTGGGCATGTAATATTCACATATTTTACAGATTCTAACCTTAAATACAAAACACAGTGGGACACAAAGCGAACAACTCTTTATAAGCTGGAATCGGAAGATCGCTAGTGTCGTGATATAATGTACAGGGTCGACCACATCTAAGCTGAACATCTCGTTATTATTCAAACCGGTATACTTCACGAGTGCAATGCCCGTTATAGAACGTCTAATCATGGTGTCGACAAGCACAGTAATGATTTTCCGAATTATGTATTAAACAACAGCTTCAATTAGGTCTTGAATACTAATGAGGTGTTCAGCATAAATGTGGACGACTCTGTACATACGGAAGAATAGAAGTACTGTATAAGGCAAAATCAGCGCTATATATCTTGAGAACACATGTAAAGCTGTTAAATCGATACAGTGCTTTTAAGAACTTCCGGCAGATTTTTTCCCTTCAGATGCCGTTCGAAAAAAAAATACACCTTGTCCAGTTAATGGGCACCATGTGTGGATGAAAAGCAGCGGGGAGATGGTTAGCTTGAGCGGTAGATAGTGAACGGAAGACGTTGGCCTTTCGATTCGGCTTCGCGTTGCAGCGCCGCCTCAAGATCCGCCGCTCGACGTTGACATTTTCTTTCGGCTTCCCGAGCCCGAAGTTCACGGTCCGCTTGCCACGGTTCATGTTTCCTTTCTGCTTCGCGAGCCCGAAGTTGGGGATCGCCCTCTCACCGCTCCCATTTCGGGGTAGCAGCCCGAGCGCTCATCGCGGCACTGTACAGGAGAGAGAATGACGCGCGCGCGTGATTCGTCGTTTTCATACCGCGGAACTACCGTGGCGCCCCCAGCGGTGTATGCAGCTGTCGCACCACCTGTCGTGCACGCCGCTCCGTAGAGTAGAGGATTCCTAGAGAAGAGAGAGGGGGAGGGACGCGCACGCACAGTGGGGGATGGACGCCGCGGAACGCGGGAGGGAGCGACAGACAAAGCCCCCGCCATAAGCTGCTTCGCATCTAAAAGAATATAATACTTGAACAAACTGACAAAACGCGTTGCGGGGCTAGTTGGTGATACATTCTTATTTAAAAATTGTAGAGCTATATTACACGAGGACAAGAAGAAACACACTTGAGAGGACGGGCGCTGACTACAACTATTTGGAGTCAAATAGTTGGAGTCAGCGCCCGTCCTGTCATGTGCATTTCTTCTTGTCCTCGTCTAATATAGCGCTACAATTTTTAAATAACAATTGAAGAAACTGCTGGTGGAAATTGTCTCGCTAACGTTGAAATTATGATCGCCGCGATTCGAAACATAATGTTCTGCAAGCATGCAACACGTTTTATTTATGCCAGAGCCCCCATAAAGTCTCGTTCACATCTGCGACCAGCACCGGTCGTGCGAAAAAGTTTCTCGCAAAGCGATATGTTCCAAATGGCCCCTTTGGTGGCAAAACCAATGCTCAGACTCAGCCGCGCACTGCTCGATAATTTTGTCGCATGACTGCAACCGCAAACCGCTGAACGAATCACATGTGCAGGAACAGGGCATCAGGCCATCTTACGGGGCAACGGCAGTGCGAGCGATTTGTCGGCTGACGTGAATTATGCGTGGCGACGGCTATAAGGCGCATGCCTAAAAAAAAAATAAGGCGCACCCGCTGGTGTGGGCATCGAGTGTCTTTGGGCACCAGTCGCAAATAGTTATTGTGTCGTTCAACGCCTCGATGACACTACGTTCTTCGAGCCCGGATTTCATCATGTAATGTTGATTTTAGGTCATTTGGCTGTAGTTGTGAAAATAGCAAGCATTTTTTTCGTTGTTTTCAGGAGTGAATAATCAACCTGTCTTTGGTTGTGCAAAGGAGCTGCAATAGTGGCGAAATCACGCACAAAGCGGCGGAAGTACGAAGCTAAGCCGAGGAAGCTGCGAAGGTCTCTAGGTGTGGTTGGTGTAGGAAAGTGCAGTACTGCAGCAACCTTGTTGGGATCGGGCTCAATGCCATGTCTGCTGCCAACGTGACCTAATACTTTGATGCTGCGGCTGGCAAACCGACACTTCTTTGTGTTTAGCTGGAGACCGGCCTTAGCTAGACAGGTCAGAACTTCGTCTAGCCGTTCCAGGTGCTGTGAGAAGCTGGACGAAAAGATGACGATGTCGTCCAGGTAGCAAAGGCAGGTCTTCCATTTTAATCCATGCAGTACCGTATCTATCATTCGTTCGAATGTGGCTGGGGCATTGCAGAGGCCAAAAGGCATTACATTGAATTCAAAGAGTCCATCAGGTGTGGCAAATGCAGTCTTCTCTTTATCGGACTCGTGCATCGGGATCTGCCAATAAGCAGAGCGCAAGTCGAGGCTCGAAAAGTACTCGGCACCTTGTAAAGTATCAAGAGCGTCGTCGATCCGAGGCATAGGATAGACGTCCTTACGAGTAATATTGTTCAGCGATCTATATTCAACGCAAAATCGCACCGAGCCATCGTTTTTTCAACGAGCACAACAGGAGAAGAACACGGGCTTGCCGAAGGCCTGATAATATTGCGGCTTTTTGCTTCTTTTCGTTAAAGGCAACTGCCTTAAAGATGCGCTACTTCGGACGACGAAATCCAATCATCACCAAACCCTTCCATTCAAAAAGATAACTGACTTTTTGCGGCAGAATGACTTCCTGGCGGTTCAGGCTGATAAGGAGGATGGGTTCGTAATCCTTTCCAAGGGAGCCTATCATGAAAGGGCCATCAAAGCTGTCGAAAAGAACTTTAAGGCAGTTGCCTTTAACGAAAAGAAGCAAAAAGCCCTTGCTGTCAAGATGCTGGAAGACCTCAACTTGGACGCTCTTCGAAAGGCGACGAGCAAAGCCGAGGTGCGTGTTTTGGAACTTTTCTTCTCCGGAAAAACCTACAAGCCTGAATGCCCATTTAGAGCCATAGTATCAGAGAAGAGGACGTGGCAGATGCAAGTTGGCAGCTTCCTTCAGCGACATTTACGCATGCTCCCCCTTGATGACCCTTTCCTTGTGCGGAGCTCGGCGCAAGTTGTGCAGACTTCACAGGAGGGGACGTGTAGGGGTGTGTGTATGCCTTTTTGCTGGATGTGGAAGACTTGCACTACTCTTTACCCCATGACAGTTTGTTCAGTGCTATTAGAGATAAGATTGAGGACTTTGGGGATCTGAAGTTCACCTGTGCCACTGGAGTGAGTAGTGATAAGTTTCTAGAATTATTAGAATTTTACCTTCTGTCCACAGTGGTTAATTTCGAAGGTCAGCTTTTTGTACAGCGCAATGGTGTTTGTATAGGGTCCTCGCTCGCTCCGATTCTGTCTGACCTCTATCTCAGTATCTTTGACAAACGTGTAAACAGCTCTCTTGTCCAGTCTAACCCTGTTACCGTTCTCAGGTATGTGGATGACTACCTCGTCGTTGTTAATGAAGTGGCAGGTCCAGTGTTAGAGCGTACAGTAGAGGCAATAGTAAATACCTTCCAAAGCACATCGCAGGCGCTAAAATTCACGTGCGAGCGGCCTAGTGATGATAGCATTCGCTTCCTAGACTTGAAGCTAACTTTGATGAACACGCATGTGTGCTGGAAGTACAGGCCACGGGCTTCGAAGCGGCTGTTTTCATATGACAGTGCCCATTCTAAGTTAGTGAAGAGGGGTGTCGCAATGACGTGCTTAAAGGAGTGGTGACCGAAAATTTGTGAACTTCTGTTTTTTGCTCTTAATCAATGTCTACTGACTCGATAATAGCGGCAACGAAACTCATTTGCCCCAGCGCGAGACAAATGTTTAATTATATGCTCGTATGTTACGACCGGAGGCAGTTTCGATTTCGAAGAGCACTCGGTAGCCTCGTGACGTAGATGGTCTACTTGGTAAACAAGACCGCAAGAACCAGTGCCGTCACTGGCCAGCTTCTGCTATGTTGTCAGTGCTGCTGTTTCGTTTGCTGTGTTGAGCAGGTGTTGTGCGTTGCGAGTGCTTGTTTCCTCGATTGTCAAACTACGTTGCTTATCTAGGGCGGCGATGGACGAAAGAGCTGGCAGGAGTGTAAAAATCAGTAAGAAAAGCTCGATTACCTTTGCGAATCTCGCCGGTAGCTGCGATTTTGTTCTTGTAGTCGTTGTCCAACTGAGGCGACGTTTTCCGCCAGGCGTGGAGTAGCCGCAGCATTAGACGTGCTGAAACATTTTCGCTCCGATCATTCGTAAAGTAGCAGGATGAGAAGTGACGAAGGAAGCATTGAAATCACAACATTGGCACTCTGTAACAGTGTTTATGCGTAACATGCAAATGACGTGATGTACGCTTTACTGACTCGTATTTATATCGGGCAACGCCGCGTTCTCAGGGCATACCAATCCCACGTAGGCACGTCGGAGGGTCGAAGCAGTTATCTGTCCACTACACAATATGATCCCGGCAGCAGAGAGCTTTGGTTCGTCTGTAGACCCTATCGTTTGCGGATACTTGGTTACCACAGCTGTTGACGGCTGCAGCAGTAGCAGCAACTGCGTAAAACTGCGGAGCCCGTAGCGAGATCTTGTGGCGTTTTGTCCAACTACAATAATTTTTTTTAGATTTTTTCCGTCGCGTTGTAGTTCTTGTCGAGAAAAAAGCAATGAGAATACTGTGAGTTGCTAATTATCTCACTGCAAATGCTTTACATAGAATCAGTAAGCGGGTAAGTCGCTGCGATGTGATATGCATCATCAGGTGTCGTTACAAGCGTTGTCTGTGTCGTACGCGCCTCCGGTAACCCGGTCAGAACTCGTGACGTACGTGGTATCCGCTCGGTGACCTCATCGTCTTTTGCTTCTACTTCCGATCCCGCACTTTCGTTAACTTCAAAACTCAATTAAAATATCTTTTAGGCTGTATTTGTGGCTGATATTGAACAGATGCCACCTATATGCACCCATTAGTGTGATTCAACAGTCAAATTGTGTCCGAATTTTTGTGTCACCGCTCCTTTAAATGAAGCACTAAGTAAGTCATGCGCACACAGAGTAGAATTAAGTTTCCAGAATCAGGTAACGATGCTGACCCAAGCGGGTTTTCCTTCATTTTTAATTTCCAGCGTTTGCGAGGAGCTTCTTCAAAAATTCAAAAAGGAAAAGCAGGCGGCTATCGCAGAAAAAAAATAGCGGAAAAAAATAGGGTGCATGTAATTCTATATTGGCATAGGATTTCGCACAATTTGAAGAGTGTTGCGCAAAGGCACAATGCGAATCTTGTTTTCAGTGCCCCATGTAAATTGTCTAAGATTTGTCCAATGATAAACAAAGTGAGACCGGATCCCTGCACTAAGAAACACGCGATACAGTACACCCAATGCAAGAAAGATGTAGTCTGTGAAGTGCCGCTGACATGCAACAAAGTATATATAGGTCAAACGGGACAATGCTACAATGAGAGGGCACGTTCGCACAACTGGACTGTAAATAACAACGCGGGAGGGCATATGTCGGAGCACTGTAAACGCTGCAACTGCCGACCAATTTTGAATCAGACTAAATTCTTAGCACGATCCATTGATAGATTAGAGAGGGAGATCCTCGAAGCGTTTCACATTGCGCGTGCCGGAGACAAGTGCATCAGGTGCGCGTCAATAGCACTCCAAGAAAAAGAGATTACCTTCATGTTGCGATAGAGCCTGAGCATGTGATGATGTGACCTGTGGTTTTTACGTGTATAAATATCAGTGTTTCTTGAAATAAACTTCAGTTGATAGTTTGCGCTTGTGTGTTTAAGTGTTCCTTTCTTGTCCTCGTGTACGTTGCGCAACGTTAAATTTACCAGTATGCTTCACCAACTCGCCCACATCAAGCTCCTGGTGCATAGTAGGCCAAACTTTCAAAACAAAAAAAACTGCGTAAAAATTATTACTGCTGCTGTGGAAACGCCATTTGCTATGCGCTCGACGAGTGCGCGACTATCTTCTGTGCCGCAAGCGCAAACCAACGCCGCTTGCATATTTCCTTTTAGATTGCGTTGCTGTAGCACATATTCGTCGCAGTTTTCGGTTCCAAATTTTCTTGAAATCTCAGAACGTGATAAAGCATTTGTTTGGAAATATTTCTCGGTTAAATATGCGCGAGCCAGCGCACCTTTACCTCGTCAAATTTTGTTTAGGCAAGAAAACGGGGCAGTCAGGAAATGTGGTTTATTCACTGCTTTTATCAGCAGCGTATCAAAAAGAAGACATTCAATACATGCCACAGTAGCGTGCAGCTGTTTATCTCGTATAGTAAGTAAGTATACATGATCGCGTTTACAGCGTGCAGACGGCGATTCATAGGAGACGGAGCTGGCAGTGGTTGGGTCGCGTTCTGGAAATAAGGACAACATGACTGACGTTTAAACTCGAACGTTCAACTTTGCGGAAATATATCCCTGCAGTTTTTCTGTAAAATGGCGCGTCCAACCCGGACTGGTCACCTCTGTTTGTATCTCTTTGCATGACTCTAACTAAAAATGTTCCGCCAATCGACATTAAGCAATGCTCCAAATTTTAATGCTCTTGTAGATTCACGTCACATGATAAGCATTGCTGGTATCTCACTAGCTGTCTGAGAATATCGAAGCATTGGGATTTTTTATTTACTCTGGCTTTACAATTATACACTGCTCACATGTGGAAATTAAATGCCATTCATTTTAAAGCTGCTTGGCGACGGCACGCACAGTCTTAGTCCTGTAGAATTACTGCAACACAACGAGAACCAAACTTATGGAGATCCATAGTGATAAACAGCGCGACGTAGACACAGACTAGGAAGTACACAGGACCAGCGTACACAGGACTCGCTCATAAGTTATGGAGAGCATTGCAGTACTTGGTATGACTTGACTCGTCGTATTCTATTGAATTGTGTGGTTTTACGAACCGCGATACGTCCATGAAACGCGCAGTTGTGAGGGACTGCGAAGTATTTCGACTACCGGAGGCGTGTATTAATCTTGTGCCACGACCTCGTGTTTCACAGCGCAACACTATTTCCGATACGCCACAACGACTGCTGAGTGCTGTATCGTTTGCTGCAACACCAAGAGCGCTGCTTCTTATAAGCGTGAATTCACTCGTTGTGAAAATAAAAGATTCATATCTTTAGCTATACCAGCAATCTTGAACCCCGCGCACCGCACATGATCATCCAATAAGAAAGTTAGGGGAGCCTTCCACTCGTGCTGCCAAGACTGAAGCTAGTGCGGAGCTAGGCTGCATTCCTTGTTCGCCTTTATTTTAGATGCGAAGTATCTTAAGGCGGAGCTCAATCTGGTGGTGGTGTGCGGCGTGACCACCCTTACTGCGCATGCGCATACCCTCTCCACACACCTCCTCTCCCATTTCCCCTGTCCACTCACCCTCTCCACTTCCCCTCTCCCCTCCCCTTTCCACTATTCCTCTGAAACGCGGGCTAGACACGCCGAAATCCTCTCCTGCGCAACTCAGCGATGAGCTCGAGCGCATGAGCGTCCCCTCCCCTTCTCTTTCCTCTCCTACGCTGCCCCCCTCTCGCCCGCATGTCGACCGCGTTCCCCGCTCGCCCTGTGAGAATTAACGGCCAGGCTAGATGGAAGATACGACGCGCGTAGCGTCGCTATTCGCGTTCCACAACGCGAGCTCGGTAGCATGCCCAACGAACGCCAACGGAACGCGATCGTGCAAGTGCTCCGGCTTCGCATCGCCTCATGGTCCCCTTTAGCGGGAGATGTGTCATTTTTTTCTCTTCTCTCTGTTTTATGTACTTTTTGTCTACCTTCCTTTCTATTTTTTCTTTCTCTACCTCTATTTGTATTTCTTTCTCGCTCTTTCTACGTTTCTCTTTCTTCCCTATCTTTTTCTCGCTTCAACTTTCTTTCCACCTCCTTCTCTCTCTATCTCTTTATCCCTCTCTTTCTCTCTGTCTTTGTACTCGTTGTCTCAGAGTTATTGCATCTCACGCCGGACATACCTACGCACGTGTTCTGGGAAAGAAGCAGAATATGAGGAAGAGGACTAAGACACCCCGTGCCGGTCCATGATGACTCCAATATTTGTTATAATTTACAGTTGTCTGAACGTTAATCGGCACATTCACCACATGAGCTCTAATCCCATACTTGTCATTGTCGTACGTTAGCCCATTCTCGCGTCAGTTCTCGCTGACGCTCAGGTCGGGCGGCTTCTTCATCGGCACAACGAAGTTTGATAATTCTGCGTTCTAGGCGAACAAAAAAAAATTTCTTCTTTTTCTTTATTCTGTTAATTGCTACTGCGCGCTTCTTTGGTGCCCGTGGTCTTATTCTTCTTCTTTTTGTGTCCTATGAGCATGAACAGCTTCCAGCCCCCAGCAAGTTTTTTTGTTCACTTTTAGTGGACCAGAGGTGAGTAGTGGGATTTACCCAATTTCTGTGCGACATTAATTACATTCATTTGAAGTATTGCAAGCCAATAATTTGTGTCAAGCATGATGGGCTTCACGTACTATGAAAAATATACAAACAACGCAAGAGGTGAACACAGGAAACAAAACATACGACAAAAATAGTATGAAAACCATTATACATAGAGGGCCATCAAACTGAAGAAACAAAACATGTGTATGGTAGCGACAAGATAAGTCAAAATGGTTAGGACTGAGAACGCTGTATATTCAAAACGTAGCACTGTATTTAGCTAGCAAAATCATTGGAGCTAAATGTGCTAGGTGGCACAAAATTCCAATCCGCAACCGCGAGAGGGAAGAAACTGCTTAGAAATGCTTTGTGCGAGGGAGGATCGGCGCCAATGATTGTTTACGACTCTACCACGTTGTCCTCTTACTAGGACGCTTAACAGGTACTGGAAGAGCTAAACGGATCTCTCCTGCAAGGCAGTTGTGAAGGAATGAAGCGCAGTTAACTTTTGTCCTGGCTTCCAGCATCGTTAATTTATTGAGACTCATTAAATCTGTAGGAGTATGTAGACGTTTGTATTTTTAAAAAAATAAATCTAACTGCTTTACGCTGAACGTTTTCTAATTACGAAATATCTTTTTGGTAATGGAGATCCTATACAATTGAGGCGTCCTACAATTTGGACCTTCTAACAAACTGCGCAGCACACGGGACAGAAAGAAGCAACGAGAGATAGACGAACGCAGCCTCACTACTGATTTTATTGAAAACGTAGTCCACCTATACAGTGTCCACCAATAGACAACGTGCCACAGTAAAAGTTTATCAGCGTACCACAATGCTACACCAAAAACCCACACAAAAATTCTAAAAGGCGCACGTGCAAGGTCACGTAATTCAACAGTAGCGTGTAGAACTGAGATATCCGTACTCCTATTCCGACAGGCTGATCAGAGCGGACAGATATTTTCCTCCCCACATCCGATCGTCGGACCGCCGAAGCCAAAGAGAGCGCGGAATAGGAGTGACGTTACGCCGCTGGTGCCGCCCCTGTAGTGTTGCCAGATGTGGTTCTATGTAGCCAAATTAGTCTACAGAAAAAAAATTTTCGCGTCGACTTGGGCAAGCAGGCTCTGTGGCTATATGTGTGCTGCTGAAACTCAGCGACTTGACGACCTCATGATCAATGCTCCAGACGTGACTCTCAGCGACCCGAAACAAATCTCTAAAGGCGAATTCACACGTGGCCTTGAAGGTAGCGAAAGCGGCAAAATTCACCAGAAATCTACCCGCTTTTTTGCATAAGCGGGTGGAAAAGAGGGCAATGAGTACCATCGGCCTCTTGGCTGATTATTTTTTTTCGCTGCGGTGACACCGTAAAGCCTTATCGCCTCTCTGGAAGCCGTACATTGGTCGTACTAGCATACGAGGTAAGAACCATATCGGGCCGCAATTTCAGACTGGCGGCCAGGGAGTTAGAGATTCATGCGTCTAGGTACAAGACGCCTATTCATGCATCGGAACAATCTAGAATTCCGCCGAGTCTTTAGTGTTTAGTGTTGTTTTTAATCAGACCCTCTCCACTCACCGCTCGGGATATGCGTGACATGATATGCTCGGAGCAAGTTTGCGCAAAAAAAGATTCATCTCCCGCTTTACCCAGCTCAGCGGGCTACTGGTTATGGGGCTCGCCTGCGAATGCGAAGGCCGCTTTGTCGAATACCGGCCGCGTCGGTCGCATTTCTATGAAGGCGAAATGTATAGACTATCTTATGTAAGACATGTGGGTGCCAACATCTTGGGCTGTCAAACGGTGTTTTCTTCCGACGGGAATTGGCAACGTCAGGAAACGTTGCATGGACCTACTCAACCCCAGGTGGCCGTAACTCACGGATCCCACACTACGGCCTCTCTCATAATCATGTCGCCGTTTTGGGACGTAAAACACCGAGAGTTATCATTATCTACCGCTTCCACTGCTGTATTCTTCAGCGCCGCATCGATATTGCATTATGCAGGTTCAAGTGGGCTTATTCTTTTCAGGCGAAAGCCTTAGATGCTAATGCGAAAGCCTTAGAACTTGAAAATTGACCGCAGGTGGCGTAGGCGTCCCGCGGCGTCGCAATCAACAGGAGTATTGCCAAAAAATCATCATAAATTGAAGACGTCACAGGTCGCCAAAAATTTCGTGCTGTCATCATGAGGTCACTATGATGTCACATAACGTTACGTCACTTGATGACGTCACCAGGTGACATCGTCGCTTGGTCGAAGGAGGGCCGATTCCGGAGGCAGTGCGAAACCAGGTGTGGTGGAGGAAGCTTTCAATGCCTCGATACTGGACGCAGTGGAATACAATGTTCGGTGTAGAAATATCCAGGAGGGGACTGGGGAGGATCAGTACATCTACTGGGAAGATAAAGAATGTCTTCATCTTTCGAATCGTCCCACGTTAATGCATAACAGAACCTGGGACAGACAGACAGACAGTCAGACAGACAGACAGACAGACAACGAACTTTATTGGATCCTGAGGAGTTACTGACAGGACCCCCTAACGGGAGGCCGTTGTAGCCGCTGGCCGCGCCCACGTAGAGGACAGAACGCCGTGACGCTCCGCCATTTCCTGGGCCCTCTGGATAGCCTTGGTTTGCTTTCGGAGTGCCCTGCTTCGGATGGCCTCCTCCCATTCGGCTTCGCTGAAGAGAAGGGTTTCAGGCAACCTGGGAGTTTCTTTTTTTTTTTGAGGAGGGGGTGGGGTGCGGCGCTTAACTGGATTCGGCGCAACTGAATTCGACGGGGCAGGCAGCGAAGGCTAGTGGCTGTAACCATGAAACTTCTCTAGGAAAGCACAAAAAATACACCTTGGCGATGTTTTTCTTCATGCGTAAAATACTGCAGGGTTGCTGATAACTGGTTCTATAAAGGCCTCACATTGGAAATCACGCTGCAAAAATAACAGTGCGTAAAATACTGCAGGGCTGCGGATAATTGGTTCTATAAAGGCCTCACATTGGAAGATCACGCTCCAAATATAACAGAGTGATGAGACGCAGCTTGCGGAATTTAATTCTTTTTTGTGCAAGTTAACGTTTAGTGGTTGCTGAAGGGAGCGTCAAAATACTGATACTTTCAGCTTCTTGAACACAAGGTGTTCCCTACACTAACGACGGGTTGTACAAAAGTTCACCGACGATTACGTATTTGCCCAGTGCAAATCCTGAGCGCAGCTGTTGAGGTGTTTTCGTTTGGTGATAAATTGAACAAATGCGCATGCGTCCAGGTGACAAGGCGCGGCGCGAGTGAGTGTATGGAATGCTCAGTTTTCGCGTCAACGTAACGTGGTTATCCTGGCGTCGCCAGCTGCCGCCGCCGCTGGCTGACACGAACACTGCGCCGGACTCTAAAGGGCTCTTAGGAGTCCGCTAGGGCGTTCCACACACAAAGTATCCCTTCAACCAATGCACGTATTCTTCTCCCAAGCCTCGCAGGTCGATCCAGGTTCTCGTGCCCCAGCGCGAGAGCATGTATTGCCCTGTCACAAGAAGCGCGAGTAGGCTTGAGGCATTGCAGCTGCTAACGCAGCGCCTCGTGGCTCTCATAGAGGAAAACTCCCAGGACAGTCATTCTATCGCTCTCTTTCGTCCTCGTTCGCTTTATAGGCTACGCCGCCGACAACGTCGACGCGCTCAACGCGGGAACTGGCGCCGAAGAGCTGTGTTCCAAAAAGGATCGTAGCAAGCGACTACCAAAATCTATGTCCAAGTAACACTGCAAATAAGAATGGCTATATTTGGCTGAACATCTGTTTACACTATTTTGTAGTTGGCTACATTTGGGCTACTGTCGATTGTCCCGTAAATCGGGTGGCAATTGCCGGGCAGATTACAAAGGCTGACGTATCGGCCTCCCTAAACGCACCGCGAAGCGCGGACAATCTAGAGCAGGTCCTGTTTGTGCGCCAGCGAACGCCGGTTGTAGACCAAAGACCGAGTCAGAGCCAAGAGCTGATAACACATGCAAAATATATTCTCAGGCAGTACAAGCATCACAGACACATGGACACTCGGCTGGTATCAATTTCAACTCGCAATATACCTTAGATGATACTTAAAAAACTGGACCAAAACAAACAGATCACGCGCTACAAATGAAATCTCAGGCATTACAAACTATTCAAGAACACTTGAAGTGTTCACTATTCACCAAACGTGTCCAGTCCACAGTTCTTAGAGCGTAACTTCAATGCTTCCCTTCCGGGAAACGCTCACACAAACTCCAGCGCTGATCGTCGTTGTTCCCCGCCGTCGTTGGTCCCGAAAGTTTCTCTGCCAGGAAACACTAGCGTAACTTTTCACTGCTCACACGGCGTCATCACCGGATTCTTCCAGATAGACGACTGACTGACCGCACATCATAAAACACGCCTTCCTTGGCCGACGGAACCACACTCAGCATAACCTCTTCACCACCTCCTGACCGACCTCCGTGTGGTCATCGCTTTAGGATTATATCTCCTCTCCCCGTGTTCTAGTAGCTTCAGGTGTTTTCTTTATTGTGCGGCACAGCCAAAGCTAGAGGAAGGGCGAGATTCTTCTCGTGCGTTCCACTAGGGGTGGTGTCACTCGGCGTCGCATCGCGTTTTTTTCGTGATGGTTCCAGATTTTGCCGGGCGTTTTATCCGAGACTGCTGTTCGACGGTGGCCCTTTAGAGGGGGGGGGGGGGGGGCAGGCGGCGTGCTTGTTTTTTTCGTTGTGCGCACTTGTTCAGCAAATGGTTGGCGCCGTGAATTCCCGCTGTCGTCTGAAAGCGGCCGAGCGCGCGCCTTATTAACGCACTCGTTTGTCACAGCTACAGTTTCTGTCGCTTTTGGCTATGCCACCTCGTCTGACCTGGCAACAGTATTCCGATCACCGACGATTCACCGTACCGTGGCCACAGCGAGTCGAGATTAGGAGCATCTGTGGGCATCGCTGCTCGCGGCGGCATGAAAAATATCGAGTACAATGTGCTTGTGACATGAAATACTTCGTGATTGAATAAAGGGATAATTGAAGTGCGCTATCTTTGCAACACAGCGCCCGTTTCCAAAACACGAGCGCGATCGCGAGCAGCGATTCAAGGCAGTTTCTCAGGTAAGCACAGTGACAACGGCCATCAAGCTTCGCTTTCACCTTCGCTCTTCAAATCGAAGGCGTCGAGGAAATCGATTGCATAATTAAACGTATGACATGGGAGTACAAAGCTCAGTCTTGTTGGCTAAAACAAGCGCTATATTGTTGCCTGTTTTTTACCAATGCTAACAGTACATAGTGGTATATACCCTGAAAAGGCACATGGGAAAGAGATGAAGAAGTGGACGTTCAGAGAATGGGTATGAGCCATGCAGTAGAGGATACTACTACTAGTACTGCTACTACTACTACTACTACTACTACTACTACTACTACTACTACTACTACTACTACTACTACTTGTGAGCTGTGCTGTGGCTTGCTACTGACTCGGTGTTCCACGTAACTTTTTTGGTGGAACTGCGGGGTACTTTTCTTTGACGACAGAGCTCCGCAGTGGACGCCTCCTTAAGTCTACAACCATGGCTCCGGCTGATCACACGCCTTCACCAACTAAGATGGCAACATCTCCGACAACAAGAGCTGAGTACTTCGCATTAACGCAACCCCGTGGCCCCGGTACCTTTACTGCGGAAAACAACACCGATGTGGAGAAGTGGCTCAGCATGTACAAGCGCATCAGAAAGCAATATGGCTGGGATCCAATCGTTATGCTGGTAAATGTCATAGTCTACCTCGACAAAACTCCTCGCGTATGGCTTGAGACCCACGAGCACGAAGTTACAAGCCGGGACATGTTTAAACAACAGCTCGTGACCTTTTCGGCAACACATTTGTTTAACAGCTTGCTGCCCGGATACAAGAGGCCGTACGTACCCAAACGTCAACCGAGCCCTACTTGACCTATATTCAAGACGTGTTAGCCTTGTGTCCAAAGGTTGACCACAACATGTCGGAGGCTGACAATATTTCTCACATTTTAAATTCTATCACAGACAATGCGTTCCATCTGCTCGTTTTTACCAAAGCCACGACCATCGACGCCGTGATTAAGGAGTGTCGCCGCCTGGAGCAAGCGAACAGTCGGCGTATTCCTCACTAGTTCCATCGTCTCCCCAACACCGCTGCAACGTCGTCTTGCGAAGAAACTCCTTTTCAGCGATCCACAACTGAAGGTGTGACACGCATCGTCGGACGCGAACTCGAGGCCGTGTGTCCGGCTGCCCATAAACCGACGTTGTACAAGACACCGGTCCCCGCTGTCGCCCTGATTCAGGCCGTTGTCCGCGAGGAATTCCCCAACATGGGTATCTGTTCCACTGTACGTGCCATGAACAATACTGACGCCTCCATAGCCTCTAAGACAACACGCCGTCGACAGTACACTCCTCGTTCCAGGAACCCGTCTGAATGGCGAACAGCAGATGATAGGCGAATCTGCTTCCGCTGTAGTCGTGCAGGCCACATTGCTCGTTACTATCCCAGCCAGTGGCCCTCTACTCCTTCTAGCCAGTATTCTGCTTACAATGGCGCCCTCCGCAGTACAGATCGTCGTTATCCTACCCGGACTGAGTCTCTAGCATTCGCCGCCCCTGAGGACTATGGCCGCACCTTCCCATCGTTGCCACCTCCAAGCCGTTCCTCTCGTTCATCCACGCGTCGTCGCTCACCCTCGCCGTGATTGAGCCGCCACATGTCTCCGGAAAACTAGGGTGCGCAGCTTCTGGAGGTGAAGCTGCCCTGTCGACCTTGCCCAAAAATCCTCTGTTGCCCTTACGTCTACACCAGAACACACTTGAACTACATGTTGATGGCACTCCTGTTCAAGCTTTGATCGACACAGGCGTTCACGCGTCTGTCATGGGTGCGGATTTTCGTCGTCACAATATTCTCACGCCACCCTTCACCAATTTGTTACAAGTCACGGATGGCGGCAGAGTTCCTGTCGTTGGGATGTGTACAGCTCAGCTTACATTTGCCGGCCATCAGGTGGTCGTCCTTTTTACTGTTCTTGCCACATGCCCCTACGACCTCATACTTGGGCTGGATGTTCTGGCCACCAATTCTGCGCCTATTGATTGCTCCGCCGCCGCGCTCCGCCTTGAACTGCCACTACTGAGTGACCCCCCGTACCAACGCTCGTGCCGATCACATTTATGCAACTTTATTCATCCGCCCCCGCAAACTGTTACGTGCGTCGATATGTTGTGCTCACCAGCTGTGCCAGACGGTGACTACTACGCTGCGCCTCTGTCCGACTTGCTGCTCGCACACTGTGTTGCTGTTCCCTATACGGTTCACAACATCACGGCTAACAGAACCCGGCTGCCAATTGTAAATTTCGGCTTCGCAAATCAAGCGCTCCCAGAAGGCATTTCCGTAGCCCACCTTTGTTCGCTACTAGATTCCCAGTTCGAAGCTTTCGCCTTGGATGCCGCCATTCCTACGCAGCGAACGCCACCGACAACAGTTAACAGATTGTGGCAGCCGTCAAATTTTAAACATGATCAGTTTCAGTTTGAGTTTATTGCAATTGAGATTACAATGATCGGTACAAAAAGGTATGCAGACGAGGGTCCCAAAGTCAGTGACTGCAAATGGGACCATCGGTTAAAAATACAAAAATAAAAGATGTACAGTAAAATCAGGGGAAAAATATAGGATGCAATTGAAAAAATGTAGGATACAATTCAAGAGGAAGAAAAAAAAAACAAAACATCAAAAAGTAACGCAAGTCAACTGTAACATGAAACATCAAACAATCAACGTTATACACGGAGAAATGGTCAGTGAAACTGTTTACAGAGAATATAAAGCTTTATTTCATGTCTAAATGTGTTTAAAGAAGTCAGCTGTTTAAGTTGTAATGGAAGGTCATTCCAAATTTTAAGCGATGAAAAAGATGATGCCATCGCCGCTGACCTTCAGCCTAAAAACTTTGAAGCCCTCCAACGTGTTCTCGGGTCCTACCAGGACATTTTTGTTTTCGGTGACCGACCTCTGGGCCACACGTCCGTTGTCCAGCACCGCATACACACAGGTGATGCCAACCCCGTTCACGGCCACCCCTACAGAGTGTCTGCGTCTGAGCTGCGCGTCATCCAACAGGTAGTAAACAAGATGCTAGTGAAGGACAATATACTGCCGTCCTCCAGTCCCTGGGCGTCTCCGGTAGTGTTAGTTGAAAAGAAGGACGGATCATGGTGCTTTTGTGTGGACTATCGCCATCTCAGCAACATCACAAAAAGACGACCACCCTCTACCGCGAATTGACGACGCCCTTGATTGTCCGCATGGTGCCACGTACTTGTCTTCCATCGACCTCCGTTCTGGATATTGGCAGATCGCTGGGAATCCTGTGGACCGAGAGAAGACGGCCTTTATAACACCTGATGGCCTCTACCAGTTCGTGGTCATGCCTTTCGGCCTATGTAATGCCCCAGCCACATTCCAACGAATTATAGATTCCCTGCCTCACTGATTCAAGTGGTCTACATGTCTAAGTTATACAGACGATGTAAATGTGTTTTCGCGCACGTTCGGAACTTACCTTGAGAGACTCAGCGATTCTTGAAGTATTCTGTGTCGCCGGCCATCAGCTTATTTCGTCCAAGTGCAGGTTCCGGCGCGGCCGTATTACGATCCTTGGGCATATTGTTGATGCCTCCGGCATACAGCCTGATCCGGAAAAGATTCGAGCCGTGAAGGACTTCGCTATGCCGACAACCGCCAAAGAGGTTCGTAGCTTTGTGGGGCTCTGCTCCTACTTTCGGCGGTGTGTCAAAGACTTCGCCGAAATTGCTGGACCTCTCACGGACCTGCTCAAACAAAACAGGTCCGTGATCCACATGCAGTGGAACACAGACCCAGGTTTGCGAATTCCTGGCGGACAAGGGCCTGGATCAGGGCGACAGCGGGGGCCGGTGTCTCGGAAAACTGGGGTAACTGGCAAGCAGCAGCTTTCTCCAAGCTCGACACACTGCTTATATATTTCCCTGTTCTGGCACACTTCGACCCTTCAGCGCCATCCAAAGTCCGCACTGGCGCCACTGGTTACGAAATCGGCGCTTTGTTGGTCCAGCGACAACTTGAGCAGAATCACGAGATAGCTTATGCCAGCAGGCTTCTGTCCACCTTGGAGCGAAATTATTCAATCACGGAGCGTAAGCGCCTCGCCCTGGTGTGGGCAGTTGCGCAATTTCGCCCTTATTTATACGGCCGACCGTTTACAGTGCTCACCGACGATCATGCCCTTTGTTGGCTTGCCTCTTTGAAAGATCCCAAAGGTCGTCTCGCTCGCTGGGCACTCCGCTTGCAGGAGTATACCTACACGGTAGTGTACAAGAGTGGAAAACTGCACGATGATGCGGATTGCTTATCACGCTACCCTGTGGCTGAGTGGGACTCTACGAGCACTGACTCGACGGACTGCTTATTTTCCCTCTCCCAGCTGCTTCGCCTCGGCCACGAGAAGTGTTAGGATCCGCATATAAGTCGAATATTACAACGGCTGCAATCCTCCCCGCACGGCGCCTCTGTACACATGTCTGCCTTCCAAGATGACACCTTATATCGGCGTAATTTGTCACCCGCCGGTCCCGATCTACTGCCGGTTGTACCGAAACACCTGTGCTCCACAGTACTCCACGAGATTCATGACACCGCAGCCGCTGGTCACCTTGGTGTTTCTCGCACGTATGAACGTGTGCGTCCCCGCTTCTTCTGGCGTGGCCTTGCACGCTCTATACGGCGTTATGTCAACGCCTGCGAAGTCTGTCAGCGCCTCAGAAACCATCGGTACTTCCTGCCAGTATCTGCAGCCTATCGACATCCCACCGGAGCCCTTCTTCCGAGTCAGTTTGGAGTTGGTCCCTTTCCAACAGCCACTTCAGGAAACAAGTAGGTTGCCGTTGCCACCGATTACGCGACCCGCTACGCAATCACGCGAGCCTTTCCAACCAGCTGCTCTACAGACGTCGCTAATTTTTTTACTTCGGGATCTTATTTTAGTGCACGGTGCCCCACGACAACTGCTGGCAGACCTAGGCCGTACTTTCTTTTCCAAGTGATTGACGATATCCTGTTTCCCTGTTCCACACAGCATAAGCTCACGACCTCGTACCATCTCCACACAAACGGGCTTACAGAGCGCTTAAACCGGACCCTGAGAGACATGCTTTCGGAATAAGTGTCAACCAACAATCGTGACTGGGACCTTCCACTGACATACGTGACGTTCACATTCAACTCCGCCCGGCACGACACTGCTGGATACTCACCGTTTTACCTTTTATTTGGACGCCAACAAACTTTGCCATTGGATACCTTCCTTCCGGCTGCTGCACAGTCGACCACGGAATACGCACGCGACGCTATTGCCCGCGATGACCATGCCCGTCAGCTTGCTCGCAACAGATTGACGGCATCTCAATAAACACGGAAGCACCGTTACGACGAGCGATATTGTGACCAGTGTTGCGGAGTTGCCACTCCGGAATTGGAATGACTCTGGAATCATTCCACATTTTCGCGATCCAGGAATGGAATGGGGACATCGTTTGGAGGAATGCAATTAAGCGCATTTTGCACGGAATATAATAGAAATGGAATTACGCCTTTTTCCGAAAAGAGAGCATGTTTTGTCTACGTGTTGTTTTTGAAACTTCAAACATTATGAAGTCAGAGCCTCAAATTTAACAATAAAGCAGTATTTTTAAAATTGCCTGGCTGATTACAAGCACCGTACATTCGTAAGCAACGCGCCTACTACAATTCTGTCCTTACATAGACTGTGTTACTCCGAAGTTTGTCTCCATTTTACGCTGAACCATTCGTCGCCGCTTAACTACGGCAGTGGCATACCCCCTTACGCCTTGTTTTCTTAATAAGAAGCATTTCTTTGCGAACATCAGACACTTTGGGCGTTTCTATCTATCTATCTATCTATCTATCTATCTATCTATCTATCTATCTATCTATCTATCTATCTATCTATCTATCTATCTATCTATCTATCTATCTATCTATCTATCTGTCTGTCTGTCTATCTGTCTGTCTGTCTGTCTGTCTATCTATCTATCTATCTATCTATCTATCTATCTATCTATCTATCTATCTATCTATCTATCTATCTATCTATCTATCTATCTATCTATCTATCTATCTATCTATCTATCTATCTATCTATCTATCTATATATCTATCTATCTATCTATCTATCTAGCTGCCTAAGCCTGGGTGCTCTCCTGGTCGTCTCCATAATTTCTAATATACAAAAATTGGCACAGCAGAGGACCAGTGTATGAAGAACACGATTCACTGGTGGTGACATGAATAACGCAAAAATTTGGCAGATCCCACGCGTTGTGAGAATCGATTGCATGCGAAGCAGACAGCGAGTACTTCTATGCTCTATTTTACGGCTTTGAGCCCAGCGTTACGAGGTGGATCGACGTGTTGTTGTAAGTGTAGTAGCTGTGCGCACACCGTGGGCTTAGCAGACACGTCGACAACAGAGAAATTTAAAGGGTTACTTTTGATGCGACGTAACGTAAGCCCTAACGTTTGAGTACATACGTCAATATTATCGAAAGCAGTGCACTTTATGGTGAAATTATGCGAATATCTTACGTAACTTTCGCTAATATATTCCTCCGGAGTCGAGCAATGCTTCAACATAGCTTGCTGCATTGCAAATCAGTTCTGCGGAATCCCGCAAGGTGGCGGAAGGGTTAAGAAAGAGAAAATAGAGAACCACCCGTTTGTAGCAGAAAGCCACATGAAATCCATACGGATTTCTCAGAAATAAAGCCTCTTAGTTGCCGCAAAATTCGTCCTGGTCCGGGGATCGAACCCGGGAACAACGTCGTATGGATTTGCTTGTGGCTTCGTGCTACAAACGGGTGGTTGTCTATTTTCTCTTTCTTAATATAGCTTGCTCAATCATAGGAATAAAAATGTAATATTTATTAGACTGCTATAGAAGCGGAGTCAACACTGGAAACCCAGATGTTAATCTGATATGACGTCTCTATCGTAGGAGTACGTATGTAGTGTTTGTTGCTTTCTTGTAAAATTACATAGCCAGCAGCACAACCACAATTGACGTCGCACCGACATTACACCTGCACAGCCTGTTTTTCCAAACCTGTTTATATACCTGGCGCGGCTCTGTGGTAGAACGCCTGATTGCCACGCAGAATGTTTGGGTTCGTTACATGCAGGGATCCTAATTTTTATTCTTTTTATTCGTCGAGTCAACTCTGCCGATGTCGGTTTTCCTTAACGCCCTCGCATTTGAATTACCACTGTCTCTTCTCGCGGTTCCTCGGTAGATATGAAGTGTGAATCTCCTGTGGCGCATACCCGCACACCGCGGCCCGGGGTAAACGGGTATGAGCAGCACATGTCCGGAGGAAAGGGTTTGACGGTGTACGCGGCAGGATTTTCACGTTATTCATGTCATGACCCAACAGTCATATTCGCCAAGTCTTCTTACCCTCCCAAGGCAATTTTGGTCTACGCCAAGTGAAGCAGGCGATCATGAGGGCACCGAGACGTAGGCGGCTAGATAGATGGATATATAGATACATAGATAGAAACGCTCAATGTGCCAAAGGTTCGCAAAGAAATATTTCACATTTATTTCCTGTCGCGTATGTCATGAAACCCTTTGCCTCGGTCACGTGTGGCACATAACCGCATACCATAGCCCATGTTATGTGGGTATGTGCCACATGTGTTAACAGAGTCTCAAAGCAGTAACCGCGAACATACACATTCACACGGAAGGAAAAACATAATAATTTTTAGGCTTTTACTTACGTCCCAAAACCACGATATGATTATGAGAGACACCATAGTGAAAGGCTGCGGAAATTTGAACCAGCTGGTATACCTTAACCTGCAATGACATCGCGCAGTACACGGGCATCGAGCATTTCGCCTCCGTTGAAATGCGATAGCTGCGGCCGGGATCGAACACGCAACCTTCACTTCAGCAGCCGAGCACCACTACAACACAGCGGCCGATGCAAGGAAAGTTAGGGGGCTATAAGAGAGCGCCCCTGGAAGACGCTGGGATATACCATCCACTCGTCCACGTGCTACACAACGTGGACCACGCGTATTACGCAAATACCAAGGTCAATGCTTCCGACAATGGTTCTGCCGAGAGGACCATATCCCTCATGATTACCGGTGACTTCAGCATTGATTTATCAAAACCCAACAACGCCTGCTTCTTACACGGCATGAAAGGGCTTCGATGTGGACAGGACATCACAAGACCTCGGTGCCACGTAAGGCATCATAGATCATTTCTTCGTAGAAGCCATGCGCGGTTTCCACCAGCTCTACATTACCTCGCTCTTCACTAAACTGAGACCGTTCGTAGCCGCGATCACGAATGAATGGGATAACAAGTGCTGTCCTACTGCTTGTGCTCACTGATCACGGTGACGATGACCTTATTCAAGAACTGCCAAGAACCCCGTCCGCACATGCACACGGGTTTGTGAAACGTGCGTGCTTTTTCCGTCATAACGTGTAAGTATAAGCATAATAACTCTAACGCAACTCTAACAACAGCAGCTGTTACTGTCACGCACGTGCAGTGCGCCTGCGCGTGCCACTCGGCTGTGTATGTATCTAGGGAAACTGGTAGCGCCTGTCCTGTGCATCTGCGTTCGTTCATTTTTTCTATTCGAAATCGCGCTATCCAGTATTGAAGAATATAGGCACTGCATATCAGCTTACAGCGTTTGGTGTTGGTAACACCTCCGTTGCTTTTGTCACCGTTTCGCAACTCTAAACAAGTGGTTATATAATACATGTGCGACTCTTCAAAATATGTGTCGCTGCCTTATTCATTCACGTTTCCTAATAAGGGAAAGACGTCCCACATATGTAATGTAATATATTTAACTCACATCGCAACTATTTGTGAGTCATCTCCCAAAACAAAGTTGGGTGTAGAGGTATGTGCCGTGTGCACTGTCCTTGGAAATATTTTCGACTCTGTGTTTAATAACTTGGGCGTTACTAATTAAAACCTTGGAACTGCAACTCGGTTGCAGGTATTAATGCATCTGATACAACAGCTTTATGGATCGTTCATTCTTAACTCGATAAAACTATCATGGTGCATTTCCTACGTTGAGGAATTACAGGAATGGAATTTAACTGCCTGGCCATTCGCGGAGTGGGACGTGGCCGTGCAAAGTCGATTGCTTTGTGCTTAATTAACAGGATACGATGTCTTCCGAGCATGCATTGCGAACCGCCTTACCTGGGCGACATCACCGGCTGAGTGCTCGTTCGCCCTGTGTGTGATTATTCGTCGTACGCCACATGCCGGATGATCCGACGCTGCACATCGGATCGAACGCAAAATTGGACCCTCCGTTTCGCCCTTAAATCAATGGACATCTTTCCAAACACGCGTACGCTCCTAGAAACGGCTGCCCGTGGAGCCCGGACACAAACACCACATGGCTTTCTATCGTCGTCTACCGCCAATTTTATGAATGGCTACCGTGACAGACGCCAGCATCACGACCCGTTTTCTGGCTCTTTTAGGTCAGGCTCGATACATCATGTAAGTCAGCAGTCTCTTACTTCGTTTGTTAATGCAACCCCCTTTGCTGGGATGGGCATCATTCTCTTTAAGATAGATTTGAACGAGAGCTCGTTTTGCAGAAATTGTGGCGGCGTCGTCGTTGGTTGTGAGCAAAAAATCGGCGTTGTCCGTGAGCGAAAACTCGAACTAAATGTAAACAAAAGAATAATAAAATATATTCGGTGCGAGTTAGAACGAAATGCTAGCCACCTGCGTTACAAGCAACTGTTATACCGCGTAGCCACGCCAGTGCTTGAAACTTTTACGTAAATAAATATATCATGTTAAGGGAGGAGTCTCCTTAACGAGTGTAATATTGCCTGGCAAAATCGTAGAATCGCAGCAGGCGTCAAAACTTGAGAATTCCGCAACGAGTAGGTTGTTTAAAGTTGTCCAGCCATTACAAAGTGTGGAGCTGCGCATAGTAGGTACTAATAATTGGCGTACTGGGCACTCCGCCAATTTCCAGAATGAAGAATTATGGCGTAGTGGGCACATCGCAACTACACTTGCAGTAGGAATTACGCGATAGTTTGAAAAGACCCAGTGTTGTGAGAACGTTCCTTTTATTGCGGCACGCTTGAAAACAGTACTCAAACGTCCTCCAAGTTTTTGCTCTTACCAAAGCTCTTGTTCGTGCTTTTATATTACAGAACGTTTATGTATTATCATCCCGATATTTCGGAGCCGCAATTCGTGGCGTTATTTGCGAAGTTTCCCAAAAATACTGAAAATATTGTTGGGCGGTGCTTCGCAAGTGCCCCCAGTCAGTTCTCCTATTCCAATCTCTATGCAAATGACAGACCTTCAAAAATAAGTGGCAGAATTTCCGTAACATCTGCGGGTTATGGTTCTAGTCCGTAAACATAACAGTTAATCTAGTAAGCCGTTTAATTCGTAAATAGAAAGGCTGCTCTACAATAGTTGTCGGCGCTCAGTTTGCTGTATTTGAGCGTTATGCCCAATTTGGCAATTGCGTGGCGGTAAGAGGCATAGCCTTCCAGATAGCGGACTCGTCCACCACCTTTCTTGCGCTCCTGCCGCAGGCTGAATACAATAAATCATCGTGAAATGCTTCCCAAATTTTCAGCTGTATGCACCCAACAGGTCCTCGAAAAAATGCAATTCCGATGAAGCTTTCACATTCACGTTTGCTGGCCAGTGCGCCCTGTCGCCACATTTCGTCACCGGGGGAGAACGTGGCGCTGAATGTTTGGAAAAAAGGTCCGATGCATTGCAATGTCGAACGCGAGTGCAGATGAAGGCAAATTACATCAGTAATTAGAAACGAGCGGAACACGAGAGCACGGCGGCGTCTTTCAGGCCATGCGCCCAATAATTTTGTACAGTCTAAATTATCTAGAGTGCGGAATTTCTTACCGCTTTTGGTATTACCAGCAAGTAGGATCTAATTTTGGCCTCCGGACCCACTCAAAGTACGCAACTATAAATTCTATTTGAACAACTTTTTTTAAATTAACGAACGACGATACACTTTCATTTTATGTTCACGTGGTTCGGCGAACACTAAACTTTCGAAATAATTGTATGTTACGGGCGGATCTGAAGGGGGAGGGTCTGGATGTCGTGACACCTTCCTTAAACACTGAATGTTAGCTCCCAAGAAGAGCGCCTATAAGGTCCTCCCAGAAGCCGGCCCCCACTTCCTATAAGCTGATGCCGCACCTTTAGGGAAGATGTACATATCCAGCGCTCCTATATAATCTACGCATTAGCACCTACAAGGAAGCAAATCTCAAAACTACGACCTTGTGCCTGCCAGAGTGGTGACCCGATGTCCATTTACCAAACGATCGCCCTTGATGTTACATTTGATAGCATCACTCAAAGGGGCGGCAACGTGTGCGCTAAAGCGCATGAACTGAATAAACGACCACGATCCGTTCTCTAGTGTTTTCGACAGCGCATAAACAGTATATCCACCTTCAACGCGATTTATATACGCAGCTCCGTGACTTAAGCTGCGTCCAAGCGCCACCACCCCCACTATGAAGCTTCCAAGAAACAATATGGCATGACCACAGCCGCAATACGCTTGCGTTTTCTCCAGCAGAAGCTCAATCCCCGTAACATACACGAACAGACCAGCGGAACAGAGAGAGCAGAATTTCACGGTTAAGGGAGCTGCGGTGCCATGGGCTGCTGCCTAATGACGTACAGGGTGGCATACTGCAGAGGGCAGCCAATCGAAACGCGCCGCATTGAAGTGATGACGCTTCGAGCATTTCGGAGTCATGTGACCCATGCAGAAACGTTGACTCTTGCTTTAATATGCTGATATCATTTCAAAGGGCCCAATAATAAATATCAGGAGAGTTAAGATACAAACGAGCCGCACATGAAATATTCTGCTATATTTGTGCTGATTAGCACGATAAATTTTGTTAGCTTACACCTAGCTGTACACAGGTGATGGAATTACATGTTCTAGCATTTCGAAGCTAACAGATGACAATGACATTGCACGGTATATTCCGGCGTGTATTTGTTGCCCGCCTTGAATAAGGATATGGACTTACCTATCTTTCAGTGTCAAAATGCACTCAAATGATCTCCACTTCCGCACTTCATTTACGCAAAAGCAGCGCTTGCAAACTTATCTAGTATACAAGACCACTATGTACGTCAGTAGAACTTTTTATTGGCAATATGACCGCGAATATTTGCCCATTCGTGTTTCACCTCAAGATGTGTTCCTGCAGTCGAACCTCCTGCCGCCAGAGCCTGCTCTGCTCGTGTGGGATTTGTATTTCTCTAAACACCTTGAATGTACATTTCCCCCTTTCTTGACGCGGAGTTCATAGTCATTACCTAGAAAAGAGTGTCAGAGCTATCATTGCGCTTCAGCCTATAAGTATTTCAAAATGTCTTTTTGCATAAAGGCAGAAGAACCAAAAAACTGTGTGTTATATTTAGAGTCATTCAAACAAACGTGACTCCTCACTACCTCTTCTGCATACTGCATATGAGCACTCCTCAAGATGTTCCCTTGAGGCGCAATATCCACATGTGTCGACGCAACTTGTTTTGGCCAGCTCTTTGGACTAGTTGCTGAGGAACCCGACGCACGTAGTATATAGAATCAATGACCCTTCTGCATAGTTGATGCGTCATGACCTAATCTGAATATACCATGTATGACTGTAGCGGATCAGTTTGGTGATGATACAACGGCGTTTGACAGGTTGTTCGACGTGCCTGAATCCAGCACCATCACCAAAGTGCTATTTTTTATGTTCTAAGTGCTTACAACCAAAAAAGCAAGTTGCGCATGCATTTTGAGCCGACGATCTTATTCTTGATATATAAGAATTGAACCTCAGTTACTGCGGAATAAGAAAATATTGAATTACACGATATTTATTATTCGCAACTGAAACACACAAAAAAACACAAATTACTTATTTCTCTTTATAAGGAAGCAATATCGAGAGCATTCGTATTATGTTGTGCTAATTTGAGATTTCACACATTCGCAGACAGTCCATCAGAATTCCTGCCTGCAGGGGATGTAGATTCGCTCGACTACGCCTCCCATTACTTCACCTAACTCTCTCATCTCTACCGTCAAGTTTGATGCATATACATTCACATGTTAGCTCATGCAGTATGGTTGTTCGTGGATATTCATATTTCTCTGTCCACAATACCGTCAATCCGCTTACTTGAAAACCAGGCGTAGATTATGAGCGCCGGGGAGTGTGCGCCACATACTCAACTAAACTCAAATTCTCTATTCAGGCACATGACACTGATGCGTTCGCCTTTGGTTCACGTATAGAAATACTCTATGTGCGCCTTGCAAAAATGATTGATGCTCATTTCGCAACTGCAAGAAGACAGGTGCGTCTACAGCGGAAAATACAGACTTATCCATGGGTGTAAGTTAAAGTGAAACCGTGCCCCACTTAACTGTAACGAATGCGTAAGAGTGAAATGTTCCGGAAATCAGAAAGTAATGACGGAAGACCATTTCACTGTGCTGCCCACGCATTCCGGTATGTGCAAGTGATTGAGAAGCATCTCGTGACGCTGTTTCGAAAATCCAGCGACACTTCCACGTGGCATGGTTAACGAATTAGAAATGTGCCTGTTGACCTTATGCTGTTAACAACGAAGCTCTTTAAGTTGTCGGTAACTTGTGTTCTCGTAAAAAAACTATCGTTTTCATGAACCGACACGCGCTCTCTTGACTGTCTTTACTGTGAAGTTGTTCAAACTATTGGGAACTTGTGCTCCGTCGTGCAAAACTCCTCAGGTGGGCATGCTCCGCAGGAATTGGGCAAGCCCCACTACCGTGTACAGCAGGTGCGATAACGAAAATGTACGTGCGAAAAGGAGAGACAGAGAAAGCGATAGATAGAAAGAGGTATAACAAAATACAGAGAATTAGGACTTCAAAAGGTAACAAGGACACGAACACATGCAGAGAGAGAGAAAGAAAGCGACCGAAAGGACCAGGAAGCAAAAGATAGAGATAAATAAAAGAAATAAAGACATAAAAAGATAAAAAAGGCAGACAAGTATGGCCAGAGAGATAAAGAGAAAAAAACAAACAGAGAAAGAGCAGAGATAGAGGAAGAGATAGCAGAAAGAGGAAGTGATAAATAGCGAGAGAAAAAAAGAAATAAACAGATATAAGGAGAAAGAAAGTGATCAAAAGAAATAGATACAAAATAAAAAGAGAAGACAGATAAGAAGAAAGTAATAGAAAAAAGAAAGCGAAACAATCAAGATTACAAAAAAAATCAGCTACAGTTACTGCGAAATGCATGCATTTAATTCTAGATCGTACCATTCTATGGTCACTGCATCGGATCTTGTTAGCTATTTCCACATCCACATGCCCGGGTGGGCACACATTATGAAGTCTATTTCATTTTTACTTTCACCATTAGGACTCCTCCACGTCCACTCACGAGTATCCCGTTTTCTGTAGAAGGTATTCAAGATCCGTAAATTATTGCGTTCTGCGGACTCTACTAGTAACTCCCTTCTGGCGTTTCTAGAGCCGATGCCATATTCCCCAACTGCATGATCTCCAGCCTGCTTCTTGCCTACATTTGCGTTGAAGTCGCCCATCAGTATAGCATACTGTGTCTTTACCTTACTCATTGCTGATTCTACGTCTTCGTAGAAGCGTTCAACCAGTTGATCATCATGGCTGGATGCAGGCGCGGATGCCTGTACCTTATGAAACTTAATTACGATACATATCACCCTCTCATTAATGATGTAGTATTCCTCTATATTGCCAGCTATATTTTTATGAATAAGGAACCCCACCCCTAGCTCTCTTCTGTCAGCTAAGCCACGATAGCATAGGACGTGTCCGTTCTTCAGCACTGTGTAAGCCTCCTGTGACCTCCTAACCTCACTGAGCTCTATTATATCCCATTTAACACCCTCTAATTCCTCGAATAGTACAGCTAGACTCGCCTCACTAGATAAAGTTCTAGCGTTATACGTAGCCAAGTTCAGATTCCAATGGCGGCATGTCCGGATCCAGAGATTCTGAGCACCCTCTGCTGCGTCGCAGGTCTGACCGCCGCCTTGGTCGGTTGCTTCGCAGCCGCTGGGGACTGAGGGCCTAAGGTTAATTGGTGTATTCATGTGGGAGGTAGTGGCCAAGTACTACACCAGGGTGGCCAATCCTGCTCTGGTGAGGGAGTGCATTGCTGGCTGTGGTCGCCAGTGATGCTACACCCCTGGCCTTTTTACACAATTCCATCGTCACGCTGATTTTTTTACAGCGAAAGCTGTTATGAGATCATTTCACCGGCCGTTTTTGGCGCCGTAGTTGTCCGCCGCCGCCGCCGGTGTCTGTAACCACGATCGCTCGAAATAAGTAAAAAAAAACGAAATAAGGAAAAAAAATCCAGGATGGAACGAGGTTCGAACCTGGGCCCTCTGCGTGGGACCCCAGTATTCAACCTCTGAGCCATGCCGGTGCTTGAAACTACCTTGCAAAAAGGTCCTATACAGGCTTCATGTCGGGAAGGAACCACATTAACATATACAGTATAGCGTGGTAGAAGAGTAAAATAAACACCAAGCGTCGTACAAAGCGAATTCTGTAATCAGGCGTCACACAATGCGAATTGCGCAACGAGCAGGTTGTTGAATGCTTCCAACCCATTACAAAGGGCTCCGCCATAATTCTTCACCGTCATCAGGCACAGCATCAACAAAGTGCGCATAATGCCTTACATGCGTTTAGCAGGTACCAGGGCTCTCCGTAGAATGACGAAAAATGGCATAATGCCAGCTTTCCTACTTCTCAAAAATTACAATGATTTATAGCATAGTGGGTTCCTCGCAAGTGCACTTGTATTAGTTGCCAAGGAAGCCCATAAGTGCATGATACATTTCCTCGGGGTCTCAGAAACGTTCTTCGCCCCCCCCCCCTCACCTCTCTCTCTCCACGTCAACGTATGTTATACAGCATGGCGGGAGAGGGACATAGCGACCGGGCGTCACCTAATGCAAACTACATAGTGAGCCGTTTAAAGCTGCCAACCCATTACAAAGGGTTGAGCCATAATTCTTCATCGTCATCAGTCGTCGCGTCAACAAAGTGCACATAATGCCTTACAGACGTGTAGCTGGTGCCTCGCTTCTCCGCAGAATGACGGATAATGGCTTAGTAGGTGCTCCCGAACTTCACAAAAATTGTAATTTATGACGTAGTGGGTACCTTGCTAGTGTACTTGTATTAGTAGCCCCAAGAGAGCTTCCAACGGTGCTTTAGAAACGCCGCTCTTCCAGCTTTCGCTGTGACTGTGCTGTGGTTTCAGCGCAGGCGTGGCGTTTTTTTAAAATGCGGTTGGGAATTGTCCGGCACCGGGATTTGAACCATGGACCTCTTGCATGCGAGGCTGATGCTCTACCCCTACGCCATCGCTGCATCTTGGTACCTGGTACCTGGTATGCTGGTGTTTTATCGAGTACTCTGTGCTTCACAGCAAGAGTTAAGAAGGTGTACGAATTAATATATAAACGGTTACTAACAAATTGCTTCAAGATTATTGGCAGCATAACGGAGCTCATTCAATAAAAAAAGCTACATTAGAGATTGTCGATGGATTGTAACACCGATAAATCCAGTGGGCCCAGTTGTTGACGCTAAGGTATATTGTGGATGCAAGCTATTGAAGACCAGTTCATATGAATGAAAGTAACCATGGCCACTCCCATTACAGTGATAACAAAAATATAACAAATACAGTAAAATTGGCAATTTACTTTGTTGTACAGGAACTTCGTTAAATTGAAATTTGACCTTGTTGCCAAAGGCATTTTTTTTATTTTCTAACGCGTACTGCTGGAAAAATGTGAACAATATGGCACTTCAAAAACTATTACAATAACCCAAAAAAAATCGATTTTCTTGACCCAGATCTGACAACCTTATCTTGGTGCTGCACTGGCGAAGACCTCTTCCCAGCGGTCAAACCTAATGTGGCAACAGCGAAACTTAGTTATGTTGAAATAATAGATAGCATGATTCGTTATATTGAGGTTCAATATACATGGTGTTCTCTACCTTGTTATGCAGAAGTTCAATTAAATACAGCGATGAAACCGAAATCGAACTGCGGAAGAGCGCAACTGCCATATTTTTCTGAGATGTCCGGAATGAGTGACCATCTTTATATCAGCCATTAACCGTCTTCGTTGTGTGGTTGTGCGGGCTGCGTTTACGTTTATAGTACGCAGCACACACATACGTTAACGAACGCGGAATAACTACCTCTGTAATCGTCGTTATGAACAGTGATGTTATTCTGGTCGCCTCTTGTTGCGCTCATCGGTGCTTCGGTTTTGTCTGGCCGTTGAATTTCGTTACTTTCATTACGCCACAATATTTACTAAACGTCGCTTCTTCTATATCTCAAGGGTACAACGGTTCTTTGCCTGAAGAACCTCAAGTCTGCAATTTACCATAAACGCCTAACTCCACTAATTAGAAAGATAATTAGTTTAGCTTTTTTTAATTAATGTCCCAAATGATGCCTTTAACTATCTTAACATGCCTGCGGCACAGAAGAAGTAATTGTGAAATCGTCCAACAAATGTCGCCTCTCCCTGATTTTCAAGGATTTTGGACACATTTAGTGGAACACTCGGAGTTTATATACGTATATATCATTAAGAAGATGGTTGGACCCGCGGCCTTTTGTGCGATTATTCTTACCTGCTTGATATATATATATATATATATATATATATATATATATATATATATATATATATATATATATATATATATATATATACAGTTGTGTTGTCTGCTTTCGAGGTTTCATACATCACTGCTGATGCATGCTGAATGGAAAATCCCAGGGCTGTTTGCTTCGCGACTGGGGAATTAAGAATATGGCTCAAATAAAACGATAAGCACTGTAGAAGCATACATACAACCCGTAGCATATCATAATAGGAAGATGCACTCGATTATGCCTCACAATAATGTTGTCAAGAATAATCCCTCCGCCCTTACAACGCGACTGTTGACTGCTTCAATGCAAGGCGCACATTTCGCTCATACAAGCGTCCTTATTTTTTCTATTACCAAATCATTCCCGCTAATTCACGCAAAGGCACTTACAAAACATTGTTTCATACAATCACACACCTCACACTGCATAGAGTACAATATAGGGTAACATCAGCATACCTCTTCCGCCCCAGCCACTTACAAAGAAGATGCCGCACTTGCCTCCATCGAATGTAAATACTAGCTGCTCGAACGAGTAGTAGCTGCCATCTGCAGGTGCAATAAAATGTCAAAAGGTTCTCTAGGAAATCCATACTTCTGTAAAAATACTTTAGAGTGCTTATAAAGGTTATTACAGCCAGTCAAACAAGGAAACACGGCTTATCAGACACGAGATATTGTGGCCTCACGAACCGATAGTATTTAAGGGCACGCTTCCTCAATTTTGGACTCCTTAATTTATTTGGTATTCGTTTCATTCACTCTGGTGTGTCTTGCAAATACCGCAAAACAGTTAACAAAACGAAGTCATGCCATTACATCAGTGAGCGCACGACTTCTCATTACTTGGAAGAGCTGGTGCGCAAACAAGATATATTTTAAGGAGGGATCCGCCGAGTCAATCAACAGTGCAGCAGTATTCCACGCAGCGCACATGATTTTTTTATATATACTGCATAGTATACTGTCAATGCTATCATTCTTGTTGGTTACTTCTGTTTGCCTTATAGTACCCAATGGCTAAATAGAGAACAAGAGCATGGAAACCACAGGAGACAGTCGCACATCACACGCATTTACTCAATTCTGCGTGCTTGTAAAGAAGGCACCGAAAAGAGTAAGCGTACGAGCTCTCTAAACGAGTGCAAATTCACAGAGGGGAGAAAACACGCCTACACGTTTGAGCACATCTAAACAAGGAAAGACAGTGTCATGAAAAATGTCCAATATGACCTACACACCTTGAGAAGGTCATCAACTCAGAAATTGTATGACATTTAGAAAAGTAATAATGGTGTCAACAGTGAATGCTGATGGCCTTTTCTATGAGTTTGAAATGTCTGCAAGCGTAAAAAAGTCACAATCTCTTTTTACCGCAGCTCTGTTTATGCGCTTTGTGAAGTGTTTTCCTCAAAATGAGCGGCGAAAGAGCAAGCACCGTTAAACCAACCTTTTGTTTTCGCCACACACCACGGTCACTTACTCCTTCTCCAATATGACCACAATTACATTGTGCAGAAGCAACGCGTTGAATTTTAATAATGAGAATTATATGTGGTGTTTTAGGTGCCGCATTTTGACCACTGTGCCGGCTAGGTTAATTCTAGATGTTACTAGACGCCTATGTACTTTAGTGAGAGGCGAATTGCGTAGCAAGGTTACAAGAAATAGACATTATTGATAACCTTCTCCTGAATAGACTGTGCAAAGTTAGGTTTGGTAAGGACTGCACAGTAAACCACATTACACCCTTAAGGGGGTTTTACCGTGTATATAACTAACACCCTTACACCCTAAGAAAGGGTGTTCTCGCGTATGAAAACACCCATACCATTGGGTGTTGCCACTGGCATAACACCATTATCATGAGGGGTTTCCAATAGCTTAAACACCGTTATCACTGAAAAATGTGAAAAAATAAAATCTACCAGTCGGGGAACATGCAATCACAGATTACATAAGCATACAAGGTGCACGCACGCGCCAAACCGCACACACAATAGAGCGTATTGTAAAATACCACATGCACGGAGCGCTCGTGCTACACAGCCTTACACTGACCATCTGGTATATATAGTCACAGTATCTCAAGCCGCCGTTCAGTGCCGGTGGAGATATTCCTCTTCCGTATAAATGAACATTAAACTCTCAGAGAACAAGCGCAAATTTATGGTACGCTTGTAGATAGCCCTAAAAGAGACATATCTTTTAATCTATACTCGCCTTAGATCCAACGACATTTTAATCAGCGAGTCCCAGTTAACATCTCGCACGCTGTGTTATGGGCCATGGGTGTTTTGATAGCCCATAACATCCTTAACACCTAAAGGGTGTTTAGTTATAGCATTACCCCTCAAAGGCTATTTGGGGAAGGAAAATACCCTTACAACCTATTTCTTGCAAATTTTGCTTAGGCGAAAGGGTGCTTTGCTTGCTTGAAACCCCCTGAAGGGTGCAAAGTGGTGTACAGTGTGGGTCTGATAACGCATGGTTAAGAACGTTCGTTACTTTTTGTGTCATATTTACTGTCACTTGTCTATTTGCTATAATCTACTTTGCTAGATTCGTAGCCTTTCTCGAGAGGGCCAAAACATTGTTGGTAAGCTTTATTCGAGAGGCATCTTCACAACCGCAAGAACTACAAATGGAAGTGCTATGGGTAAACATTTATTATACGCATTCATTCATATAGAAAACCGGGAACAAAGACATATTATAGGGCCAAACGTCCCAGCCGTTTTGGCGACGATCTCAAATGTGATCGAAAAAAATCATGCTTATTTCTTGCATCGAAAACACAGTATTGCTCGAAAATTTCGGAGAGAAAGGTTTTTTTTTTGGTCACGGGAACTTTCGAAATTTTGCAGAATATCGTCTGAGTGACGTTCGGCAAAAATTATTTGCGATAGTGTCACTTTTGATTTTAATATCAAATTAGTTTTATGTATTAAACAAAACCGTTAGCATAAGGTGCTCGAATTTTAATAATATTACTGCAATTTTATTGTCATATGCACCCCCAGAATATTTCCCAAAATGTTCTGTGTTTAAAAGATTTGGGTTTTAATATTGCGATATGTATGAGTATGAAGGTCTACTCTACTGCCCATATATTTTGCGTTAAAAATATATTTAGACCACTGAAGTTTGTAAAACTTACGAGAAGAAATAACGAATTTCAGATGATGCTTCTATTGGGCCACATTGAAACGCAAGTTACACCACGTGATGCTCCAATTAAAAACTCAGCTTTACACCGAAATCGAAAAAAAAAATGAAGAGCCATTGTGATATGGCATCTTTTATCATCAATTTTTCGTTTTAAGGAAGAAAAATGAAGTTCGCATTGCCGCACGAAGCTACAATAGAGAACTGGTCCATCAGAGGGTCGCAAGAAAGCAAAGAAATAGCCAAGCTCGGGCTAAAGAAAACCTAGGAGCAGCCAAGTTTAGACCCAGCAAAATCTAGCACAACCTATTTCTCCTCTTCGTCCTCACCAGGGCGTCGTCATAGCAATCGGACAGCTTCCTCCTCCCCGCGCCACCCACTCTCGGTGTGAACAGCGTGCCGCTGCTTGCCGAGCGGAGGCGCCTACGGCCGAGACGCGGCTGCATGCTTTCTACCAGTGAACACGTAAACAGCTGTGGTGGTTTCTATGGTGACGGCTAGGCGAGGGCTGGTCCTCGGCGCGGCGGCGGCTTGGTTAACTGACTTCGCACTGCCACCTTTAACAGCTACGCTGTTAAAATAATTTTTTAAGTTCCCCATGGACGCCTGTCTGGCTTTGTTAACGGACTTCGTACTGCCAGCTTTTACAGCTATGCTGTTAAAATAATTTTTTAAGATCCCCATGGACGCCTGTCTTCCCATTTGGTCGTAACGGCGGCTTCCTCATTGACGTTGCCCATGCCCTCGGAGGGGAAATTTACACATTATTTTCTTCCTTAAACAAAAATGGCATGGTAAATGTTACCACATAAGAACAACTATGTATTTGCTTGCGATTTAGGTACAAAGCTGGTTTTAAATTGGAGCACTGTACGTGGTGTAAATCGCGTTGAATGCGGCCCGAAATGATTATTTTCTCAACTTCGTGACTTTTTCTAGTAAGATTTACAAAATTCAGTGCTCTGAATGTATTACAAATGCGAAATATACCTTCCCTAGAGTAAGTATTGATTACTGGGATATTCATACATAGCGCAGTATTGCACAGGAACAAAATCAAACAGAACATTCTGGCAAAATTGCTGGAGGCGCATACGGCAGAAAAAAACGCCAGGCCTGCGCTGAAACCGCAGCACAATCACAGCGAAAGCTGGAAGAGCGGCGTTTCTAGAGCCCGTTCTCTTGGGGCTACAATACAAGTATAATAGAAAGGTACCCACTACGCCATAAATCACAATTTTTGTGAAGTTGGGAAGCACCTACTAAGCCATTATTCGTCATTCTGCGGAGAAGCGAGGCAGCAGCTACACGTCTGTAAGGCATTATGTGCACTTTGTTGACGCGACGACTGATGACGATGAAGAATTATGGCTCAGCCCTTTGTGATGGGTTGGAAGCTTTAAACGGCCCACCACTTATGTAATTTTCATTGGGTGAAGCCCGCTCGCTATTTCCCTCTCCCGTCATGCTGTATAACATACGTTGACGTGGGAGAGAGACGGGGGGGGGGGGGGCGAAGAACTTTACTGAGACCCCTAGAAATTGGATCATGCGCTCATGGGCTTTCTTGGCAACCAATCCAAGTGCACTTGCGAGGAACCCACTACGCTATAAAGCATTGGAATTTTACTGAGACCCGAGGAAATGGATCTGCGCTTATAGGCTTCCTTGGCAACCAATACAAGTGCACTTGCGAGGAACCCACTACGCTCTAGATCATTCTAATTTTTCAGAAGTAGGGCAGCAGACACTAACATTTTTCGTCATTTTACGGAGATCCGTGGTACCTGCTAAACGCATGTAAGGCATTATGCGCACTTTGTTTATGCTGTGCCTGATGACGACGAAGAATTATGGCAGAGATCTTTGTAATGGGTTGGAAGCATTTCACAACCTACTCGTTGCGCAATTCGCATTGTGTGACGCCTGGTTACAGAATTCGCGTTGTGCGACGCTTGGTGCTTATTTTACTCTTCTACCACGCTGTATTGCATATGCTAATGTGGTTCCTTCCCGACATGAAGCCTGTATAGGACCTTTTTGCAAAGCAGTTTCAAGCACCGGCATGGCTCAGAGGTTGAATACTGGGCTCCCACGCAGAGGGCCGAGGTTCGAACCTCGTTCCATCCTGGAATTTTTTTCTTATTTAGTTTTTTTTTCTTATTTCGATCGATACTGGTTACGGACACCGGCGGCGGCGGCGGCGGCGGACAACTACGGCGCCAAAAACGGCCGGTGAAATGATCTCATAACAGCTTTCGCTGTAAAAATTGCAGTAATATAATTGAGATTTGAACACCTTACGCAAAAGCTTTCCCTTAGTACATAAGCCTATTTTAGTATTGAGACAAGAAATGATGCTCACAGAATAAATACTCTGACCAACATCACTCACACGACATTCTGCAATATTTGGAAAGCTCCCACGTAAAGAAACATTATTTTCTCTCTAAAATATGCTAGCAATTCGCTGTTTTCAGTGCAGTAAATGAGCACAATTTCTTTCAAATACATTTGAGATGGTCGCCAAAATGGCTGGCACGTTTGGCGCGGATGACCCTATAGCGTGTGAGTTGGCTAAGAGTGGAGCAGGTGCTGCTGCATATTCAGACGTACGCTATAAAATATAAGAAAAAAACTGTGCCGCTTAGCGTAGTCAGGCATTGTTTTAGACATATATTTTTGCACAGTTTGCTCGGTCAGCACTCACAGTGCTGACCGAGCAAATTATTTTATATGCAAAGAAGCTGCTCCTTAGCGTCCACCGCAAGGTCAAATTATATTCGTCGCAAAACTAGGAACAAATAGTGGTGGAAGACCCATTGTCACAGACATCAGCGCCCGCCGTACGACTGAAGCGGAACAAGGTGAGGAGGGCACAAATAACAAAAAAAACTCAATAGAATCTATATTGGAATACTTTTAATTTTATATACACCATGTATATTAGAAATTTACTTTACGGTTGATCTGACACTTGGCTATATAGTTGATTGCCTCATTCTTTTGGTCGAGCGCCATAAATGGGGGGCGTATGAAGGCAGTCTGCTATGTGGGCTGGTGTTCAGTTCGCCGGGTTTGGCGCATTGCCTGGTCAACGAGGCATTGCTCATTTTTAGCGTGGTGGTTTCATGCGCATCTTCCGTAGGTTATTTTTTTGCTTATTAGTTGTTTACTGAAGTCACACTCCAGAGAGGCAGAACTATCTTACAGAATGTGTAGATAACCGCTCCTGTGGCTGCAGACAGTTTTCGCTGGCCGCCGACTTGCCCTCTCCTATCCTGACGGTGAATGCGACACGCAAAGCGAAGAAACGCTGTACTGTAAGGTTGGTAAAGTGATAATTTCAAGGCTGCACTCTCGCTCCAGTGATTGTCCTCTATTGGGCAACGTGATTTCTCGAACTATTGTGTTATTGTGCTCGTGAGCCGTTGTATCATAATTTCTTCATCTGCAAATTATTCCTGTGTATATTGCAAGTAGACTACCTGGCTAATAAAACAAGCCTGCTGCCCCAATCTTTCTTGTTGGTCTTCCTTTTTTGTCGCAATGCAATTGGCGAGCCACACAGACGCAAAAAAATCGCGTACTTATGAAAAGCATGTAAAAGATCAGCAATTAAAAAAATCAATTTCGCGCCATGAAGGTCAAATGCGCGACGTCGCTACCGCATCCGGTCGTGACGTCATATATTTTATGTCATATGACGCCATATCTCATAGTTGTCCCCGCGATACGTAGATGGCGACGGTGGCCACGAGCCACCAACACTTGACACATGGGCTTCTATAGAAGTTTCGCTACCACTTTATATATACCTTGTCACCCGCATGAAATTCTTGATTGGCACACCGGCACTATTAAGGTCACGAGTTGAACTGGGGTCTTTTCAAAATCAACTAGTTTGTGCCCGAGTTCGCATGTCGGTCACTTGGATTGACAGACGGTCGCGGCGAAGATCGGGTCCGCCCACCGCGCTTGCTCTTGCCGAGGAGCAGTACTCACTCCGCAACGCCACTGAGCAGCACGATTCATCTATGAGCTTATTCGCAGACTATGCACAGGAGCACGAAAAACTGAAAGTTATATCATCACTTGGCTACGATGCCTCGCATTCAATTTGACCGCGCTCACGACGTACCACTCACAGCTGTGAAGTATGTGACCTTGGTAGCATTTGCGGCGAGAAACGTTACTATTTACTTGTTTATGGAGACATTGTTTCTACCAATTGTTTACTGCTGAAAACTCTCCAGACGTGAATTGTAAGTACCTGTAACCTGCCGATTTAATTATGTGCAATATTCGAGAAAAATGAAGCGAGCTGCACGACAGTACTGCATGTGCGCCCTTGTTGCCTTCGAGAGTGGAAATTTCCATTCTGAAGGAGGAACGAAAGAACTTGTCCTAAAGAGGAGAAACGCCCATGAACACGCATGTGGGAGGCGCAATGTCCAGTTGGCAAAAAGATAGCGCAGCGATCACGCTGACGCCGCTTCACTATTGAAATGTTGACTAAAGGCTCTGATACATTCCAACGTAACGTTGAGGCACGCGCGCGCGCGTCGCGGCGACGTTACGTCAGCAAAAAAGAGCCCTCTACAGTCCGGCGTCGGTTGACCGCCGACGCGGCCGACGGCTGCTGGCGTGCTCGGATGTCGCTCGGCTCCGAATACATCCTGCTACATTTCGCGCCAGACGCGCCAGACTCGCAGGTATAGGAACCTGCTACGCGGGCTGTTTCGTCAATTCCCGGCAGGTAACTCGGTGCGTTCTTCGCTTTAATGCGCATGCGCTTCTTGAGATGCGATCGCACCGCGCGTTGGAGCCGTCTCGACTGTAGCGGAGACCGATTTGCGCCTGGCGTTTCGTCGCCGGCTCGGCGTGACGAAACGCAACGTCCTCGCGGGCGCTCGCGCCGGACGTCGGAGTACAACCAGTACAACAGAGTCTTGAGTGGCAGCGCTGACTCGTTCGCATTCGGTTTTGTTTTTAAATTCACCGCAAATGACGCACATGCATTTGTGACGCCATACTCGTTATTCCTATCATGACCGCCGTACTGTCGTCCTATCATGACCGTCGTAGTGCGAGCTCGGAGCAAACTCGTGTTGCCGGAAAGCTCGGGCCATCCTGCATAGCACCCCGGGTCCTGAAATTAATATTGTTACGGGGAAAATACAATACTGAGTCAGTAGCAAGCCAAAGCACAGCTCAAAACACAACGTCGACTTCTTCACCCCTTTTCCAGTTGCCTTTTCAGGGTATATCCCGCTACGCCCTGTAAGCGTAGGTAAAAACCACGCAACACAACCCCCGGTGGCAAAAGCGCCGACCCGGCGCGTCTATGGGGCCACAGCAGAAGGAGGGTGGTAACGCGTGAGCCTGGATACGTGGACGATATCACGGGATAATAGAGCGGAAGAGTTTGTGGGATTAGCCTGGACAATTTCGTATATCACGTCTGTCACTTGTCGAAGCACGCGGTAGGGGCCCGTGTATCGAGAAAGTAGCTTCTCAGAGAGGCCGGCACGTTGCGTTGGGGACCAGAGAAGAACGAGGGAACCCGTTGGAAAACGTTCGTCACGATGCCGCTCGTCGTAACGGTGCTTCTGTGTTTCTTGAGAAGCCGTCAATCTGATGCGGGTAAGCTGACGGGCGTGGTCAGCACGGGCAACAGCGTCGCGTGCGTATTCCGTGGTCGACTCTGCAGCAGCCGGAAGGATGGTATCCAATGGCAACGTTGGTTCGCGTCCAAACAAAAGGTAAAACGGTGAGTATCCAGCGGTGTCGTGCCGGGAGGAATTGTGCGCGAACTTCACGTAGGGCAGTGCAAGGTCCCAGTCACGATGGTCGGTCGACGCGCATTTGGAAAGCATGTCTGTAAGCGTCCTGTTTAAGCGCTCAGTCAGCCCGCTCGTCTGCGCATGGTAAGAGGTCGTGAGCTTATGCTGTGTGGAACAGGAACGCATGATATCGTCAATCACTTGAGAAAGGAAAGTACGGCCTCGGTCGCAGGCGTTGACATAACGTTGACATAATTTCGCAGGCGTTGACATAACGCCGCACAGAGCGCGCAAGGCCAGGCCAGTAGAAGCGGCGGCGCACACGGTCATACGTGCGAGAAACGCCAAGGTGACCAGCGGTTGGGGCGTCATGAAGCTCGTGGAGGACTGTGGAACGCAGGTGCTTTGGTACGACCGGCAGTACTTCGCGTCCGGCGGGTGACAAATTACGCCGATAGAAGGTGTCATCGTTGAAGGCAAACACGCGTACAGAGGCGTCGTGCGGGGAGGATCGCAGCCGTTGCATTATTTGACTGATATGCTTATCCCGACGCTGCTCGTCGCCGAGGCGGAGCAGCTGGGAGAGGGAACATACGCAGTCGATCGAGGCAGTGCTCGTAGATTGCCGGTCAGCCACAGGGTAGTGTGATAGGTAATCCGCATCTTGGTGCAGTTTTCCACTCTTGTACACGACCGTGTAGGTATACTCCTGCAAACGGAGTGTCCAGCGAGCGAGACGACCTGTGGGATCTTTCAAAGAGGCGAGCCAACAAAGGGCATGGTGGTCGGTGAGCACTGTAAACTGTCGACCGTATAAATAAGGGCGAAATTTCGCAACTGCCCACACCAGAGCGAGGCATTCGCGCTCCGTGATTGAATAATTGCGCTCCGAAGTGGACAGCAGCCTGCTGGCATAAGCTATCACGTGATTCTGCCCACGTTGTCGCTGGGCCAACACAGCGCCGATTCCGTAACCACTGGCGTCAGTGCGGACTTCGGTTGGCCCGGAAGTGTCGAAGTGGGCCAGAACAGGGGACGATGTGAGCAGTCTAACGAGCTTGGAGAAAGATGCTGCTTGCGAGGGACCCCAATTAAAGGGCGTGTCTTGTTTGAGCAGGTCCGTGAGAGGTCTAGCAATTTCGGCGAAGTCTTTCACAAACCGCCGAATGTAGGAGCAGAGACCCACAAAGCTGCGACCATCTTAGGCGGTTGTCGGCACAGGGAAGTCCTTCACGGCTCGATTTTTTCCGGATCAGGCTGGACGCCGGAGACATCAACAATATGCCCAAGGATCGTAATGCGGCGTCGGCCGAGCCGGCACTTGGACGAATTAATCTGAAGTCCGGCAAGACGGAACACTTCAAGAATTGCTAAGAGTCTCTCAAGGTGAGTTTCGAACGTGGGCGAAAACACAATTACGTCGTCTAAATAACCTAGACATGTAGAATCCGTGAAGCAGAGAATCCATCATTCGTTCGAATGTGGCTGGGGCATTACATAGGCCGAGAGGCATGACCTTGAACTGGTAGAGGCCGTCGGGTGTTACAAAGGCCGTCTTCTCTCGGTCCACGGGATCCACAGCGATCTGCCAATATCCGGAACGGAGGTCGTTGGAAGAGAAGTACGCGGCGCCATGCAGACAATCAAGGGCGTCGTCAGTGCGAGGTAGATGACAGGCGTCTTTGCTTGTGATGTTGTTGAGATGGCGATAGTCCACACAAAAGCGCCATGATCCGTCTTTCGTTTTAACTAACACTACCGGAGACGCCCAGGGACTGGACGACGGCTCTATAATGTCCTTCGCTAGCATCTTATTTACTTCCTGTTGGATGACGCTCCGCTAAGACGCAGACACTCTGTAGGGGCGGCGGTGAACAGGGTTGGCATCACCTGTGTGTATGCGATGCTGGACAACGGACGTCTGCCCTAGAGGTCGGTCACAGAAATAAAAAACGTCCTGGTAGGACCCGAGAACGCGCTGGAGGGCTTCAACGTGTTCAGGCGGAAGGTCAGCGGCGATCATGTTAAAAATTTGACGGCTGCCACAATTTGTTGTCGGTGGCTTCCGCTGCGTAAGACAGCGGCATCCAAGGCGAAAGCTTCGACCGGTGAATCTAGTAGCGAACAAAAGTGGGCTACGAAAATACCTTGTCGGAGCACTTGATATGCGAAGCCGAAATTTACCACAGGTAGCCAAGTTCTGTTAGCCGTGATGGTGAGAACCTTATAAGGAACAGCAACACAGTGCGTGAGCAGCAAGTCGGGAAGAGGCGAAGCGTAGTAGTCACCGTGTGGTACAGCTGGTGAGCACAACATATCGACGTACGTAACAGATTGCGGGGGCAGATGAATAAAGTCGCTGCAATGGAATCGGCACGAAGGTTGGGACGGGGGTCACTGAGTTGTGGCAATTCAAGGCGCAGCACACCGGCGGAGCAACCAATAGGCGCAGAATTGGTGGCCAGAAAATCCAGCCCAAGTATGAGGTCGTGGGGACATGTGGCAAGGACAGTAAAAAGGACGACCACCTGATAACCGATAACGGTAAGATGAGCTGTGCACATCCCAACGACAGGAACGGTGCCGCCATCCGCGACTTGTACCACATTGGTCAAGGGTGGCGTCAGAATCTTCTTCATACGACGACGAAAATCCACACTCATGACAGAGACGTGGGCACCTGTGTCGATCAAAGCTTGAACAGGAGTGCCATCAACATGTACTTCAAGTATGTTCTGGTGTAGACGTAAGGGCAACAGAAGATTTTTAGGTAAGGTCGACAGGGCAGCTTCACCTCCCGAAGCTGCGCAGCCTAGTTTTCCGGGGACATGTGGCGGCTAAATGACGGCGAGGGCGAGCGGCGACGCGTTGATGAACGAGAGGAACGGCTTGGAGGCGGCGACGATGGGAAGGTACGGCCATAGCCCTCAGGGGTGGCGACTCAGTGCGGGTCGGATAACGACGATTCATTGAGCGGAAGGGGCCGTTGTGGGCGTTATACTGGCTAGGAAGAGTAGAGGGCCACTGACTGCGACAGTAACGAGCAACGTGGCCTGCACGACCACAGCGGAAGCAGATCGGCTTATCATCTGCTGTTCGCCATTCAGAAGGGTTCCTGGAACGAACAGGGTACTGACGGCGGTGTGTTGTCTCAGAGGCTACGGAGGTGTCAGTATTGTTCATGGCACATACAGTGGAACACAGACCCAGGTTGGCGAATTCCTGGCGGACAACGGCCTGGATCAGGGTGAAAGCGGGGGCCGGTGTCTCGGACAACGTCGGTTTATGGGCAGCCGGGTACACAGCCTCGAGTTCCCGTCGGACGATGCGTGTCACATCGTCAGTTGTGGACGGCTGAAAGGGGTTCCTTCACAAGACGACGTTGCAGTGTTGTTGGGGAGACGATGGAACTGGTGCGGATAGCGCGGACTCTTCGCTTGTTCTAGGCGGCGACACTCCTTAATTACGGCGTTGATGGTGGTGACGTTGGTAAAAACGAGCAGATTGAATGCATCGTCTGCGATACGCTTCAAAATGTGAGAAATCTTGTCAGCCTCGGACATGTTGTGGTCAACCTTTTGACACAAGGCTAACACGTCTTGAATATAGGTCAATAGGGCTCGGTAGACGTTTGAGTACGTACGGCCAAGTCTTTCCGTGCAGCAAGCTGTTGGCCAAATGGGTTGCCGAAAAGGTCACAGAGCTGTTGTTTAAACATGCACCAGCTTGTAACTTCGTTCTCTTGGGTCTCAAACCAGACGCAAGGAGTTTTATCGAGGTAGAAGATGACATTTGCCAGCATAACAGTTGGATCCCAGCCATATTGCTTGCTGATGCGCTCGTACATGCTGAGCCACTTGTCCACATCAATGTTGTTCTCCCCAGTGTAGGTACCGAGGTCACGGGGTTGCGTTAAAGCGACGTACTGGGTTGTTGTTGTCGGAGATGTTGCCGACGTAGCTGGCGAAGGCGTGTCTTCACCTGGAGCCATGGTTGCAGACTTAAGGAGGCGTCCACTGCGGAGCTCCGTCGTCAAGGAAAAGTACCCCGCAGCTGCACCAAAATGTTACGGCGAAAATACAATACTGAGTCAGTAGCAAGCCACAGCACATCTCACAACACAACGTCGACTTCTTCACCCCCTTTCCAGCTGCCTTTTCAAGGTATATCCCACTATGCCCTGTTAGCGTAGGTAAAAACGACGCAGCAATATTACGGATATTTATTTGTCCCTCCTTTGCATTATCAGTAGCAAGTACTTACTAGGGGTTCGATAACTACACGTAGACGCAGAACTCACGACATGCGTTAAGTTCATTGAACTGCTTCTTGTACTGAAGTGTTTTCATGTTGGCTCGGAAATGTAAAAATGACAGCCTTCAGCCGTCGACTAACTTGAGATCGCCCTTGTACAAACCCTCTGAAAGCCAAATCCATCTCCTGAAATGAATGGAGTTAGCCTAAGCTTCCTGCAAACGTCTTCTTGCAGTAACATTCCTTGGCTGCCCTTGTGCAAAACCTTATACGTGTGGCAGAAATGTGACACGGTCATTATCCAAGCGCGAGAGGTCTAAAGAAGAAAGGCAGTGTCGAGTCTAGGAGTCGTGCCGTTCGTAGCTACGAGCCTGGTAGCCTACGAACTACTTTCGTTTGCTGCACATGTACCTTCACCATCTCTTGAAGTACACATTGCCGACGCATGTTTGCGTTTACACATTTTGTATTACCCTGCGACGGCTATCTCGCACTAAGTTTCGTTTCGCTGTGCACCTCATGCAACGACCACTCTCGGCGAGAAAATTCGGTTTCTCTGTTCTTCCGCATCCCCTGCTATTTCTGTCCGTAGCAGAGCAGAAGAAGCAGGGGGTGAAATGAATGGCTGTCTTGTCATAAAGCGCCACGACCGATGGAGGTGAGACAATCTTCCACGAGCACTGGTTATTAGATGCACGCAGGCGCGTAGCCAGAAATTTTTTTCGGGGGGGGGGGGTTCAACCATACTTTATGTATGTTCGTGCGTGCGTTTGTATGTGTGCGTGTATATATACGCAAGCGAAACTGAAAAATTTGCCCCTGGATGCACGAGTCCCAGGAACCGCAATCTCAGGAACTCACGATTCACTCAGGAACCGCGATCTGTGCGCTTCTTTCTCGGCTTAAGTTTGTTCGATGCGAAAAAACTTAAGCAAATGCCACACCTCCTGTTGCGAACACTCTGGGCTGCTGGCGGTCGTCGAACATGAACGTGTGTGATCGTGTAATGTGGCCCCAGGATCCGAAATAATTCAACTGGCAGTCAGGGGATTCTGTACACACAACACAGACTTTAACACAACCGATAACTGACGATTCACACACAACACACTACAGCATTCCTTATTTACATTCTAAATTTCCTACGCGCCTCGGCACACAAACTGTCCTACTCGCCGTTATGCCTGTTGCCGCTACGGCGAGGTCGGTCGTCACCGGTGTTCCTTGTGCAGTCAACAGTCACGCTGCCTTGACCGTGGCGAGGCGGTGGTGGTGGTGATGGTGGCACTGCAGGCCGCTAGATCACCAGGCCACTGCAGTGCAGGTTAACTGCCCATCGCCAACATGAGCCGCGGCCACCTCGTGACACCACTCGGGCCCCAGGACCTCAGGCCAGGAACAGACTAGGCTACCGGTCTCCGTGTCAGCACCGGGCACACAGCGGGAATCAGGCTCACCAGGTCCACATGACTGCCGGACGCCTGGTTGAGTGACGCAGCCCGAAGCAGGAAGCCAGGCTCACCAGGTCCGCAAGGCTGCCGGACGCCTGGTTAAGCGATGTCCCGACCCGAACCGCCAACCAGCGGCTGCCGTTCCAACAGTGTCGCGCTCCAAATGCTCGAGCCGCACGCCCCGCTCGCGCTTCCTTTTCGTCGTCTTCTCCTCCAAGGCGTACCGCAAAGCAGAACTGTCGTTCCCTCTTCGCCCCGTCACGGGCCACACAATGCACATCATCACAGCACCCCCCTCTTAAGATAGTTGCGAGCAACTATTCCACTCCACGTCAGGCGGTGAGTAGGCAAAAGTGCAGGCGCGTTTGTAAAGTGGGAACAAGTTCACACGAGTCCAAATGTTCGTGTTCCACACGGCACGTAATGAAAAAAGCACACACACATGAAAAATACACACCTGGATAAAAATTAGAGCAATTCAGATGCGACTTAAGTAGTCCGCTCCTACATTGTCTGAGCCTTTTTCTTCTTACTGGTTGTGGGTGGGTGCTTGAAGCTCCTCAAGTGCTGGGCATTCCTATTGAAACATGCTTTTCCATATCGGCACACTTGCTCGTCATCCCAATCCAGGTTCCCGTTGTCTTCATTGTCGCTCTCGTCTTCCAAAGGCTTGGTACGCTTTGCTCTCGGAAGTGCCGGAGAGTCGTTTGTTGTTTAGAGTGACTAAACTGTTTCAGGTGCTGTGCGTCTCTCCTGAAACGCTTCCCGCCATACTTGCATTTCTGTCGATTTTCTGGCTGCCGCCTCTGTCCTCCTCCTACCGTTGCTGAATTGTTTGTGGTCTTGCTGGATGTCGCCGTCGTCGTCACTCTCGCAGCACTGCCTAGCAGCCGTTGTGTCGTTGTGTTGCGCGTCGACGACTTGCTCTCTCCGTCATCGTTCTTGTTCGCGAGGCCACCCGCACCCTTCTCCACGATGTCTTCTTTGGCCCCACGTTGCTTAGAGCACTTGCTAAAGTTGCTTGGAGCGCTTAGGTCTCTGTTCGTTCGCGTAACAACTGAAACTCTCATTTTTCCAGATGACGGCGCCTGGCTTGCGGCATTGGCTTTGGTTGCCCAGTCCGGATATTCCCAGTCAGGATCTGGCTCGTGCGGCTCCCTGGCTCTTGGGATGTTGCCTAGCAAGAAGTCGTATATTGCGTTGCTCATGCATAGTGCAGTTACTTCTCCTATGAAGTACGGAGTATGAATACAGATGCGCGATTCTGCCATTTTCTTGCAACTGCCGTCCAGCGGCACCATCTTCCTGGTGTTTCCAGTTAGGCATCGACTGGGAACCAAATCACACCTTACAATCGTGGTGTTGCTGCCCGTGTCTCTCAGGACGTGTGCTACTTGTCCCAGTACTCATCCTTGGACAACTGGCATGCAGTCAACTGCTGACCTTGGCGGCCTCTTTTCCCTCCTGCGGCATTCAATTGCAGCGCATGTCTTCCTCGTGGGCTCAGCGAGAGATCTGGAATCTCGCGTTCCCTCACTCTCTACTATGACGCAGGACACCTGTTATGCAGACTGGTTCTTGCAATCAGACGTTCTGTGTCCAAGGCGCCCGCATGACTTGCATTTCTCGGAATTTGGGAATGTTTCTCGACACTCAGATGCCTTGTGCCCTTTGCGGTTGCAAATGAAGCAAATCGATTGGTGCTTGCTCTGTGACACAGCACCGGGGTTATTTGCATCCGTTGCGTCGTCAGCAACTCTACCAATGTTATTAACGCCCTGTGCTTCGAGAAAGCGATCGGTGCACTCTGAAAGGGATGCAAGGGTTTTTCATTCTTCTCCTTAAGGAAGATGGCCAGAGAATTGCTCAGCTATGACATGATCACGAAGACCCTCAAATGTTTTGGGCACGTCAGCCATCTCAATCCAGTTGTCAAAGTAGCTTGCAATGCTTGCTGCTAGCTGTTTCCCTGTTTCGCCATCTTCAGGCCTGTCTTTCCGAAATTTGTCCTTATATCTTTGGGCCGTGAATCTGAAGCGCTGAAGTAGAGCTTTTTTCACTTTGTCGTAGTCTAGTGCCTCCTCAGCAGTCATACGACCAATGATATTGAGTGCCTCGCCAGTTAAGCACATGCTTACGACCATACCCCATTTATCTCTTGGCCAATCTTGCCCGGTAGCCACGCGTTCAAACGTCTGCAAATACACATGCAGGTGATCGCGACCCTCGTTAAACAGCGGCAGTAACTTTTGCGGGTTCAGGCATGAAGGGTTTGCCGACGGTGTCAGTGCTGTCGCCGCAGATGGCTCACTCTGTGCACCTTCCTGAAGCCTGAGCTTAAGTTGCAGGATTTGTAGCTGCCTCTCGTCCGCTAACCGTTGTCTCTCGTACGCTAACCGTTGCCTCTCGTCCGCTAACCATTGCCTCTCTGCTGCTTCTTTGGCCTCTTCTCTCTCAGCTGCGCGCTGATCTCTCTGCCTAACTTGTTCTCGCTCAATCCATTCGCGAAGTTCCGCGCCAGACAAGCCTAACTGAGCTGCTACAGCCGCTGACTTATCGAGATCCATGTCTCTCGTCTTGTGCTGCGTGCACACACCTGACGGGCGATTTCCGCGTTCGAGATGTTACTTGCGGATCCTGGCAGGCTCGCCAAGTTTGTGATGGTGTAATGTGGGCCCAGGATCCGAAATAATTCCACCGGCAGTCAGGTGATTCTGTACACACAACACAGACTTTATAACCCAACCGATAACTGACGATTCACACACAACACATTATAGCATTCCTTATTTACATTCTAAACGTCCTACGCGCCTCGGCACACAAACTGGCCTACTCGCCGTTATGCCTGTTGCCGCTGCGGCGAAGGTCGGTCGTCACCGGTGTTCCTTGTGCAGTCAACATTCACGCAGCCTTGACCGTGTCGAGGTGGTAGTGGTGGTGATGATGGCACTGCAGGCCGGTAGATCACCAGGCCACTGCAGCGCAGGTTAGCTGCCCGTCGCCAACATGAGCCGCGGCCACCTCGTGACACCACTCGGGCCCCAGGACCTCAGGCCAGGAACAGACTAGGCTGCCGGTCTCCGTGTCAGCATCGGGCACAGAGCGGGAAACAGGCTCACCAGGTCTACATGACTGCCGGACGCCTGGTTGAGTGACGCAGCCCGAAGCAGGAAGCCAGGCTCAGCAGGTCCGCAAGGCTGCCGGACGCCTGGTTAAGCGATGTCGCGACCCGAACCGCCGACCAGCGGCTGCCGTTCCAACCGTGTCGCGCTCCAACTGCTCGAGCCGCACGCCCCGCTCGCGCTTCCTTTTCGTCGTCTTCTCCTCCAAGGCGTACCGCAAAGCAGAACTGTCGTTCCCTCTTCGCCCCGTCACGGGCCACACAATCCACATTATCACAACGTGACTTCACGCTCTCCCATTTATAAAAAGTAAACTATTATGTCTACGGGTATCTCTTTGGGCAGTATCTCGCTCACCACTGTAGTGCACGATATCGCGGTCACACCAAGGCTGGGTTGTGGTCCCTGGTTTACTTGTACTTCGTGGTAGAGCATCGAGAATGCTGATACGTCACTAGATGATCACACATGTTTAGTGCACGCCGCCTCTCCTGATGTTTCTGCTCAGTTAGCTTCGTGTTTCCAAATCACGGTATTAGGATGTCACGTTCGTCGTAGTACCATGGATAGGTGGCTTAAATCTGAGCGTCTGCTTGAGGAGCAGCTCCGTCAAGAAGGGAATGAGGTACCGATATGCGTTATATAAGCTCGGGTTCTTGTGTACGGACTGTCAGGATATGTCTCAACGTGCTACAATCGAGTAAACAGCCGCGAAAGCGTCAAAGTTTTTCCTTGAGCAATTGTACACCAAACTCACGCTTAGTTCGCATTCGTTGCCTTTCCAAGGTCACTGGCGGGTCCCCTTCAGTAGTTGCAGGTGGCTGCACCATCGAAATCGGCGAGGACCCTTGAGCCTGCCTGTTTAGTGCTCGTGCAGAGCTAAAATGCGCGCAGCAGCGCCTTCATACTTTATTGCGGAATCGTAGCCTCCCGCCGCCAGTTCGTTGGTACTCAACGTTTCCAGCTCGGCGTTCGGCGCAGATAACTCCGACTTGACCGTGTTTAAGCGGCTATGAATGGCATGAAGCGTCTAGAACTCAAACAGTTCCGATAGGATGGGCTAGCTCACCTCATTCACGACGCATCATTTGTGCTGTTCATTGCATCAATGCAAACTGAGTGGTGAGAACACATAACGTAGAAAGGTAGGAGGCGTCTGCTGACACCTAAAAAAATAGGGCGCGAACGACCACGCCCAGCCGTTCAAAATACAGTTGCTGCTATAGCCACCCAGCCCTTCCTCCAGGACCTTTCATGAACATTTCGCCCGAATGCAGACGTCCTGTGTGTTTTATCCCTGCTCGAGCCGCGATGGTCGGCTGTCGTGGCGCGCTTGCTCTGGCACATACAACATACGACGCGCTGGCCGATGTTATCACCCTTGTAATTTCAACAGAACCTCAAGGCGAGCCTGACAGCAATAATGTACCTAGGGTGTGCTTACCACTGCAATTAAAAAGAATGCATACCAGGTCTGGCGGCCATCGTTCGTCTTGGGCTGAAGATCTTCCTCTCGTCCTGCTTGGCATCTGCTCGTCTATCAAGGAAGACCTCGGCTGCACAACGGCGGAGTTGGTCTACGGTACAACGTTGCGTATGCCTGGTGAATTTTTCGCGTCAGTTGGTGTCGCCACGTCCGATCCAGACAGTTACGTTCAACAGCTTCGCTTCCTACTTTCACGCCTGCGTCCTTGCCCTAGTCGGAATGCATCATCGACTGACGTTTTTGTCAGCAAGGACATGGCTACAGCGAGCCACGATTTCATCCGGCGTGAAGGAATTCGACCATCCCTTAGGCCTCCCTACGACGGCCCGTTCAAGGTGCTCAGCCGTACAGAAAAAAACTGTTACCATCGAGCTCAACGGGCGGAAAGAAGTCGTCGCTCTGGACAGTCAAGCCCGCCTACTTAGCAACCGCCCCGCCATTATGCGCTTTCCACTACTAAGCCGACCCTGCAACCAAGGATTCGCCCGGCCCTCTGACATCAGACATTTTTTTTGGCGCCAGCGATCCGCCCCCTTTCTCTTAAAGGGAGGGGGAACCCTCTGGCGGCCATCGACGTCTTCATCGGCTGACTATAAATTACGGCGCGCACAGGCGTATGTGCATGCGCATACTCCTCGTTCCTCGAGCTGCGGTCTGCGAGGTAAACAAAACGAAAATAAAGAATAGTCTTCTGCTCCTGCCATCGGTCTGAACGGTTCCCTGGTTTTTACGCTCGCCGCCACACGCATTGTCATAGTGGACCTAACCTCTGTCCCTATACTGGTAAGAAGATATTCGAAGACTACTTTTTATGCGCTAATACTAGCAAAATGATTCAGGAATATCAATTTTAGCGTTACAAAACACAGCGAAAATAGCGGCTGAGGTTCCTCAGGTCTTGCCCCGGCACGGAGGTCTAGTGGTCATGGCGCTCGGCTGCTGTCTCGATAGTCGCGGCATCGAATCCCGGCCGCGGCAGCTGCATTTTCGATGGAGGCGAAAATGATTCAGGCGTGTACTTTGATTTAGGTGCACAATAAAGAACACCAGGCGGTCGCAATATCCGGAGTCCTCCACTATATGCCGTCCTCATAATCGTATCGTGGTTTCGGGACGTTAAACCTTAGATATTATTATTCCTAAGATCTTATAAATATAATCTGGTAAGAGAGTTTTCATGCTGTATCAGAAATAAAAATATCGGAATATTTTGCGTAAGTACGTTACCAGTCTTGCGAACATCCATTGCATCGTATGCCTTATAGTTCCAGGCGTAACGTGCATTCCTGAATTTTCCCGTTAGCTGAAGGGGTTGCCTGTGTGGAAATCATATTGTTAGTATGGCGAATTTCAACCACTGTTTAGTGGACACTCACCTTGGTGGTTTTGAAGTAAAGCTTCTTTGAAATTGAGTAGATAGACTGTCCGTTTTGTTCACATGATCAACTTTGCATTCCTTTTGACCCAATGTTGTAAGTAATGTCGTTATTGTTTCCCCCGTGGAATAAAACTAGAAGGAAATGGGTGCTTGTGTTAACTAAGCAGTTCGTAAAAAGGCGTGGAAGAACATTTCAGATAACCGGTGAATAAAAACAAGGTCCACGTTCATAGCAACACTTTCAGGTACAACTTCATTGTGGTAGCAAGTTGTGTATTTTGAGTCGCTCTGCGCAGAATAATTGTAATAATCATATAATAAATGCAGTGTCGCGCTCATAATCAGCTGCGACATTGGACCCGTGGTCATCGTGGTGGATGCCTGGATGAATACAATGGCAAATGGGTGTTTCGTTTTGAAAAACAAAATAAATACTGGAACAAAGCTGACTGGAACCACTCTTTTGTGCCGTTTCTGCTGTTTAGTGTCGCAGACACTCTGACAATGGGACCCGTGTAACAGTTACCTTGGGCGCAAGCGCACGCACATCACTAAGCCATTGTCTTAGAGACGCTTTTTTAGCATTTATTCTTTACATTTTCTTACAATTGTGCCTGCTTACGTTATTGCTTTTTGGCTCAGTCGTAGTCGCAGAGCGCTAAGTGTAGAAGAACGAGTGCAACCTAGGCCTGGCTACAATGGCACAGAATTTCAATCAGAGAACCCACAACGTCTCTTTTGCATTCACCTATGACCACTGGGAGGCGAAAGCAATCTTCTTGTAGGAGCGAAGCGGTTGAAGCTCGCCGTAATTTGTCTGTTGGAAACAGAAATGACCATCGTCATTAAGCGGCACACGCTCTCTACATCCACTTCATCTTCGTCCTTTTCTTCTTCGCTCCCTGAATACGTGCGCCGAATATTCCGGCGTTGCCTGTAATAACCCTGATCAGTGAGAGGACGAGTAGAGAGAGACAAAGTAAAATAGAGAGAGAGAAAGATATAAAGAAAGAGAAAAAGAGTAATTCATGGCGAAAAAAATTCTTCACGAGGCGGATTCGGACCCGCGTACGCGCAATCCGAAGGCGTGCTACCTAAACACTCGGCTGTCCAGGCACACTAGCAGAGCGCACCATAACCTTGTATAATATAGTGTAGCGAAGGTGTTGGATAGGGAAGCGCGTGCGAGGAGAAGGGGAAGTGGGCAGAGAGTAAGGCACAACATAGAAAGAATGAGAAAGATAGAAGTAGAGAGAAAGAAATGCAGGAAGAAAGGAAAAAGGTAGAAGCAAACAAGGAATCGTGATAGAGAGAGAGAAGGGATGAAAGAAGAAGAAAGATATAAAGAGTAAGACAGAGAACGAAATAGAGAGAGAAAAATAACAAACCAGAAATAAACACAGAAGAAAAGCGACAAGAAAAACAGAGAGAAGAGAGAATGACTTCGTTATGACGTTATATGGTGACTTCATTCCGTGGTGATGATTTTTTGCATCGCTCTTGTTCGCTTTCACGCCGACGGGCAGTTCTCGCGTTTGATGAGGCATCTAATGCCTTCGCTTTAAAACGCCAGGCCTGCGCGGAACAGACAGCACAGTCACAGCGCAAGCTGGAAGAACGACCTTTGTAGAGCCCACTGGGAAACTTTCTTGAGAAAACTAAATACAAGCGCACTTGCAATTTGCCCACTGCGCCATAAATCATCATAATTTGTGCGAAGTGTGCTAGGCCACTAGGCCAGAATTCGTCATTCTGCGGAAGAAGCGAGGTACCCGCCACACATCTGTAAAGGCTCGTTCACACCGGCGACTAGCGCCGGTCGCGCGACCGTTTGCGACTGGCGGTCAAAAAGCGCCTCAAAGCGACCGATGTTCACACCTGCGTGCGACCTATATGCGTCGCCACAGAGAATTCACGTCTGCTCGTATACAGCTCGCATTGCCTTTGCCGCGTAAAATAGGCAGACCTCCTGTCCCTGCGCATCTGATTGGTTCGGATGTTTGCGGCTGCAGTCGCACGACAGAAAAATCGAGCAGCGAGTGACTGAACCAAAGCAGTCGCGTTTGCGACTGTTTGCAACCAGTCCGTTTGCGACTAACTTAGTCGCGCGACCGTTGCTAGTCGCCGGTGTGAACGAGCCTTAAGGCGTTATGTTGTTGTTGTTCCTTAGGCATTGGCCCAATCCACTTCGAGGGATAGGCCATGAATCAGACGGTGCGTTTTCTTTCTGAAGAAAAGAATTTAAAAAAATGAATTGTTTATGTGTTACACATTATTGGTAAAACTTCTTAAAGCTTAAAGAGAAAAAAAAACTGAACGATAAATTGCAAAACAAAAACGTGTATATACAGCTGTGATTAAGAGGTGCATTTTCTGGTAATGTGGCGGATGACGATTAAGAATTATGGGTGACCCATTTGTAGTGGAAGCATTAAACGACACATTCGTTACGCAATTAGCATTGTGTGATGCCTGATCGTTATTTTACCCTTTCACTAGACTATACTAAATAAGTTAACGCAGTTCTCTGCCCGACTTGACACCTGTATAGGGTCTTCATACGAAAGAGCATCAGGCACCTACGTGGCTCTATGGTAAAATACTCGACTGCCACCAGACCATGGATGTTTTTTATTTTCTGATTTCGTTTTTTTCTCATTTTGCGCAATAGCGGTAGTGACAGAGGAGGTGGCGAAAGCGGCGGCAGCGGCGGCGAACAACTACACCACCAAAATCGGCTCTTGTGATCTCATAACAGCTTTCGCTTAATAACGTGCATCGGTAGAAGTTCCTCACAAGAGCAGCTTCGCTTTTTCGACATCTGTCGGTTCTTGCTAGCTCAGTGCTTGTCTATAGATGTTGAAAATGACAAGATTTCATAATAGCAATTTACACGCTCCATAAAAATCATGAATTTGGTCTCAGGTTGGCTGTAGCTTGTCACGTAGCATACACTCTAAAAATGAAACATGTATCCCATGATGCGTCCTCACCAGAACCCAAAGGGTAACAGCACAATGTTTTTACTATATCGCAACAACTGTCCCTTGAGCCGATGAACACCACACATTGTCATCATCCCCATCGGCGTATTGTATGTTCGTATGTCTGCTGTCTCTTATATTACTGCGGCGTGAGAGTCCTTCCTTAACATGGTGCATCGTGCAGAGTTACTGCAGCAAAGTCGATCATACGCCACACGAGCGCGCAAAAGCACACGCATATGCACAGCTTACGTGAAAGCCGTAATTTAAAAATACAAAAACATTAGGTAAGCTTACCACATTTATCATCCTCGTGTTCGGTACGGGGACTGAAAAGGTTCGAAAACGCGAAGTGTAAAACAGGCAAAGAGGAATGACTGACTCCTACGATGACTACGAATGTTTGCGGACGCCTCTGTCGCGGACATTCACACCGCGTTTTGAAACTCGATGATGTATATCTCAAATAGCGTGTTGTTTTTCTTATTACTACGGGGATGTCACAAATTGTGGCGCCCGACAATTTTTCAAGTGAAGCATGTTGGAACTCGCAGATTCAGGTGGCGCAGTGGTACGCGAATAGCCCGGTGTCGGTGAGCGTGCAGAAGTGCGGCCTTCCAAGGTGTGCCGGTAGGATGCGTATTTGTGCACGCCGTTTTCAAATAACTGACGTTCTGTTGGTCGTGGACGTGTAGTCGAGAAGCCCTTCCTGAGAGGGTGATCCGATCTTTTTATCGATATGATTCGTCTTTCCGCATGTCCGCCGCGGAAGTGTAGTGGTTACGATGAATGGCTGCTGACGCGAAGGTCGCATTTAGATGGAGGTGAAAGGCTAGGCCATGTGCCCTGTGGGATGTCATTGCACGTAGAAGAACATCAGATGGTCAACATTTCCGGAGCCCTCCACTACAGCGTGCCTCATAACTATATCGTGGTTTTCGCCCGTAAACCCCCAGATATTACTATTATCGCTTTTTCACGTATGTATGCAGGACCGTCGCTGACGCGTGTAACAATTGAACTTTTACGATGCTAAGCACGTGAATAAGGGTCACATTACCGACATTAAGGTAAGAAAGATTTAGGAGCGAGGATTGTGCGATGCAATAGAAAGAAATAAAGAAAGAAAGGAAGACAGAAAGAAAGAAAGAAAGAAAGAAAGAAAGAAAGAAAGAAAGAAAGAAAGAAAGAAAGAAAGAAGGAAAGAAAGAGAGAAAGATGTACATCCGGCACGCAAACGCCAAGCTTCGCTTGCCCACATTTTCGACATAGGACAAGGGCTCCTGATTTTTTCAACGCAAGCTGTATTGCGATCATAACAGCCAATGTTGGTGGCGTAGTTGTCTGCCAGTGCCGACGGCGTCCGAAACGGCAATGGCGTAGATTTAGAAAAAAATATCCAGGATCGAGCGGGATTTGAACCCAGGCACTCCACATGGCACTCCAATATTCTGCCGCTAAGTGGCGCCGGGGGTTGCAACCCTGTCACCAGTGACCCTATACATGCGTCATGTCGGAGAAGTAATCACGTTAGCAGATGTAATATAGCGTGGTAAACGAATAAAACAGCAACCAGGCGTCACAACATAGCAAACATGCCAATTGCGTTACGGATGGATTGTTTAGTGCTCTATACAAAGGGCTCAGACATAAATATTCATCGTCGTCAGCCTTACAGACGTGTAGCGGGTACATCGCTTCTCCCGCAGAATGACGAATAACGGCATGGTGGGTGCTTCGCTACTCAAAAAAAATATATGATGATTGCAAGTGTACTTTTATTAGTTACCCAAAGAGAATTTAAAACGGGCCCAAGAAATACAGCTGTACCAGCTGCTTTTTCCGTGAATGTGTGGCATGTTTTTAAATGCGAGGCATTTTTAAGCGAACAAAGCGTATCTATCTACGTAAGCGAACAAAGCGTATCTATCTTAAAATGCGAGGCATTTTAAGCGTATGTATCCATTTATCTATGCATATGCCAATCAACCTCTGGGTGCTCTACCCGCCTACGCCTGCGAAGGTATGACCGTATGACGACCTCAGCTGACCGGTCATGATAAGAATAACATGGCAAACCTGTCGAACACGTCACGAAACCATTTTCCCATGTCATATACGGCACATAACTGCAACCATGGACATTGGTATGTCGATATGCGCCATAGGTATTTCACAGCCTGTACCAAACTAGAAAAGGCTCGAGCAGATACTGCAAATTCTAACGCGAAACGCTTATGGAGCCCATGTCACAGAAAATCCGGTGTGGGCGTCGGTGGCCTTGCAGGTGATCGAAAAATCTCGACGGATACCAAGGTTGAAAATCAAGATTCGAGCAGGAATTGAACTGATGCATTCTGCAAGGCAGTCAATCAAGTGTTCTATTGCAGCGTCAGGCCTGGTTTTGAAACTGCTATTGAAAATATCCAATGCAGGCCTCACGTCGAGCGAATGTCGACTGCGGTTGCATTGTTGGCTCTCCGGTTTTATGATAACAGAATAAATATTACATATGAGCTCCTATGACAGGGGAGGCTTTATCCAATTTTTACTTCACCACGTAGGAATAGGCTGACGCAAACACGTCGATCCAGCTCGTAATGCTAGGTTAAATTCGAAAGGCATCTACTCTCTCACTGCTTCGCAAAAAATGAATCGCCAGAACGCGCGGTATCTGCAAGAATTGTTTGTATAAACTCTTGTCTAGTAATTAAAAAAATGAACAAGCATTTTTTTGCTATTTCGTATGTTCATTAAGCGTTTGCAGCCGCAAGTTGTTATCGCCCCGGCATAAACTTCGTCTGCGAAAATGACATGAGGACTGCCTGTGCCTCTTTGTGCGAGAAAGCTTGTAAAGGATTGCCGCCCTAACGTGCAGTCAACGGTCAGTTACCTTCAGAGACACTTCGGACAGGCCGATTGGAGCATTCACTTTATTATAAGTAATTCATTACAGTACTCATGCTGATGATTTAAACCTATATGGGGTATCATATCGAGCTGAAGATATCGATGGCAATATGTCCTACAACTACACAAAATAAGGTTCAATTTATTTGTTACCACGCCTATTCACATCGATCACTGGTAATTGATCTCTTGAGGTGTTTATTTGATGGCAGTCGGCGACGATGTGCAATGGCGACAGTCAAGGCAAAACACAGACTCACAGCGCGAGCGCGAAGAGCCAAAGAGGACGACCCATTAGAAGGCTATAGAGAGCGCAACCCATTACTCATCTCCAATGCTTCGCTGCAATTACCCCGAGTACAAAAAGGGTACCGCCCGGCGACCTAACAGCTTGTCATTATGAGCTGGTCAAAATAGGCCTTCAGCCGCTCCACCTTGACAATGCCACGCCCTCGACGGCGCATGCCCGAACAAGGTTCGACGGGTTCGATGAGGTAGTTGACCGGGAATGTGCGCTCGACGACACGGTAGGGGCCTTCGCATTTAGGCAGTAGTTTTGAAGAGAGGCCAGTTGCAGTGGCAGGGACCGAGAGCCATACGATCGCTCCAGGCAGGAACATGTGCTCAGAAGTTGTGGTGCCACCGCGAATGCTCTTCTGCTGCTCTTGTTCATGCGTTGTAAAGGTTTTGGCAAGCTCGCGGCACTCTTCCGCAAGGATGGCTGTGTCAGAAATAGGCGCACACTCAGATGAATCTGGTTTGTATGGGAGTATCATGTCGATGGTGTGCGACGGGTGATTTCCGTACAATGAGAAGAAGGGTGAAAAACCTGTTGTGCCTTGAGGAGCGGTATTATACGCCTAGTGCGCGCAGACGGAAGCGCCATAGGCGGCGAACTCGGTCAGTACTCTCGGGAAAGCAAGCAGACGGCCGCCGTGGTTTCCTACGTCGTTGTACGTGTCTTCCCGCGTTGTTCACGTTTACGTAGTGAAATAAGCAACGTTCGTCGTATGTGTGGTGGCCGAAACTTCAAGGGATGTCGAATAACAATTGCTGTGGAGAGGAGAAACATCGTGCGTCTTTCGTTAAGCAGCTGGCGTCTTTTCGTTTTGCTTGAGAAACATCTGGCGTCTTTTCGTTTCGCTTTTAGAAAACATCTGGCGTCTTTCGTTGGTTTATTTCATCAATCAACGGCGTTTTGAACAAAATTTTTATTGTTTATTCAAGCACAGGAGAAATCTCACCAGGCACTACCTTGGTGGGAAAGAATGGCTGCTAATGGGAATGAGAGACAGAAGCATTCGGCTTTTAGCTAACACTTACACTTCTACTTCTACTAACGTTTCTTACTGGAACATGCCAATGGCTGCTAATGGGGAATGAGAGACAGAAGAATTCGGCTTCTAGTTAACGCGCACGCTGCGAATTTTTTATTGTTCAACAACGCACAGGAGAAATCTCCCACCGGCACCACCTTGGAGATCAAGATCTGGTACGAGCGTTAGGACTGGTTACGCACTACGACGGGGACGAACGGGTGCCCCTTTAAGGAGCTTCGCCCCTAAAAAACGCGCCCAGAACGCGGTTTTACTCACTTACCGCAAGGCCCCCTGAGCAAGAGCGACGGAAGCAATGGATCGCCGCTGTTCGTTGGCAAAGGCCAGCCGCTTCGTCATTGTGCGAGTTAAGACGTCGCTTCTTGTTCTAATGCTTTCGTTCTGCCATATCGGTGCTCGCTGGATGCACTCGAACATGTTGACACTGGTAGACGACCAAAGCCTGAGCATGCGTTGGTTCGGTTCGACCGCCGTGCCCCCCAAGGGCACTTCGCTCAAACGTTCTATATTTCTGAAGTGTTGTAGTTCGGGCGAGTTGGTCATCCATGAACTTAGCTTGTACTAGCGCGGTACATGTACCGCGCTATTACAAGCTAACTTCTATATTTATTATTTACAGAAACAGAAATGCAGCAATGGTTGACTTCAGAAAGAACAAGAAGTGATTGAGACGTCACCTTTGTAAACAAAACAAAGCGGATGTTCACCACGAGCTGCACCTCATAGCTGCGTCTTGTTACGCTGGTCTGCGCGACGCACCTTTGATATTCACCGGCATGACGATTCACTCCACGCGTACGTTCGTTCTCCTCCGCAGTCGGTCATCACATGTCTCCTCGGCGACCCACTTCAAAACTTGTCACTGCTCCCGCGGCGTCATCTCTTGATACTTTACTCACAGCACTAGATCATCAAACAACACGTATTCTGCAGTCGAGCGAACGATGCTATCACTAGAACGACATAACTTCTTCGCTGAGTAACTCCTCACTCACTGACTCTCCGTGGCCGCACGCTTGCATTGCCTGTATCGGCTCGCGCCTGGGTTCGGGAAGGTGCGTATGATTCGTCTGTGCGTAGCACAGCGAAAGCTAGAGAAAGGGCGAGATCTTCTCGCCGATTCGTCTGCGGAATCAGACGGCGCCGTTGGCTCTGCTTTGCTTTCTCGAATATCTTCTTCTTCAGTGGTTCAGAGGAAAGGAAAAAGGCACCTAATTTCTGTCTGCCTTGAGGCAACACGGCGCAGTGCCTTGTAGGGGTGGGGGGATGGGGCTAAAAAGAAAAGTAGAAAGAAAAAGGATAGTAGTAAGGGCACAGCGACGGAGACGAAAGCGATAGGAAAGATGGGGTGGGAGCCGGTCACAAGAGTGCAAGGACGGGACCACGATCAACTAGAGGCACGGTGCACATCGGTGACGGAGCGGCGAAGCCCCGGTCGGTGAGAGGCGCACGGCATAGCGGACGAGGCAACCGTCACGGGCCGTCGACGGCGAGGGGCACGAGTACGTCCTAAACGGGCGAACAGGGCATCGCGTGTCACGTCCGTCTTGCATGAAATCCTCCGAGACTCCTCGAATATCCCGATCTTTCGCGTGCGTTGACTGTGTCGGGGGCGTCTCTGCGGAGAGAGTAAGGGGCGCGCTCTCGGCGCCTTTTTATACTTGTTTTAAGTGCGAATGCACTTTATAAGCGACCCTGTGTCCGCCGTCCCATAGCAACGGCGCGAGCAGAGGAGAGGAGCGTCTGTAGCAACGGCGCAGCGACGTCACGCCCCACGTGACTGCGCGCGCTCCGCCCTCCGCTCCGTGGCTGCGCGCGCCCCGCGCATTGCCTGTGGTGATGCAGGCCGGCGGCGAGACGCCGAACGAAAGCGTGCGAAGCGAGCCGAGCACCCCGAAGCCGATCTGGCGCGGGGACGCGCGATGCGCGTCCCGGACGCGCGCTTCAAGCGAGACTTCCTGGACCGCAGCTTCGGATATAGCTGCGCGGTGTGCGATCGACTGTGGTTCGACAACAACCTGAGCCCCATCTCGGGCGTGCGCAACGCCGCCAACAAGTTGAACGCGTTGCGGGTTCTTTGGAACGAGTTCGGAAGACAGATCATCATCATCAGTGAAGGTGCTTTGCACTTAAAAACGGCCAGACCTCCGTGGGTCGGCTGGCGCGTGCTCTCTCGCTGCCGTCTCCTTCGCTCGGCTCTGCAGTTTAGTCGTGCGCGCCGCCTCAAAGCATCAGCCCGTGCTTCGCACTTCCTCATACTCCCCTTCGGGGAAATGCGGGTTTTTTTTCGATGCGCGCGCTGTCGCGCACGGATCGTCGGCGCCAGCCTTTCATGCCGTTGTTCGAAATCGGCGACGTGCGCTTAGTTAAGCGCTCATTTGTGACAAACATCGTGCACAAGTCCACTTTCGTAGAGGCCCGCGCCTTTCCTGCAGCTGCCAGTGCAGAATTAGTTGTCTGGCGCCCGCACGAAGGGGGAATAGCAGCCGCGAACTTCATTCATCTCCTCACAGCAAAGCTGTGCAAAGCGCTGTCGTCTGCTCGGCTTCCCGCACGTACTGTCGGCGGTGCCCGCTAGGTGGCTATCAGTGGCGCATTTATAGGCGGTGCATAAGGCGTATAGGCGTAGGTGACGAAGGGCAGAATGGCATCGCAGTTTGTGCGATCGGCGGCGACGTACGTCGAGAACATGTCGGCGACGTGCGGTTAAAGTGTTCGGTTACGTGATTCGTCTGCGGGTGGTAAGCAGTAGTTTTGTGGTGAACAGCATGACACTACTTGAGAATAGCTTCGACGACTTCCGACAAGAAGACACGGCCTCGATCGATCACTGAGAAGCTCCTGGGGTGGAGCGTGACACAGCATGAATCGGTGTAGCAGGAATGAGGCAACATCGCGTGCTGTATCCGCTGGGAGGGCGGCGGTTCGGCGTATCGCGTTAGATGGTCAACAGCGACAATGGCCGAGCGGTTACCAGCCGATGTCAGAGGAAGTGGTCCATGTAAATCAATGTCCATGCGCCCGAACGGACGGTTAGGGCAAGGTAATGGTTGTAGACCTGCTGGCGACACGTGCATTGCAGGTTTTCGGCGTTGGCAATTGATGCAGGAGCGAATGAACTTCTGCCCGTAGCGGTACATACCTCGCCAGAGGTATTTTTGTCGAATGCGATCGTAAGTTTTCGATTCTCCAGAGCGCGCATTGTGGATCAGAGTGGAAGGACTCGCATATTTCAGAACGCAGACTGCGGGGTATAACAAGTAGCCACTGGTGGCCGTCGGCGTTGTAATTGCGTCGGTGCAGTAGGTCGTCACGAATGGCGAAAGGGTGGGCTTGACGACGACGCAACGCGCGAGTGGTTGGTGTTGCCGACGAATCAGTGAGCAAGTCTATCAGCGAGGCGATCCAGTTATCTTTGCGCTGTTCGGTAGCAATGGGGTGAATGTCGATGGAAGAAACGGCAAAATTACGGAAAATGCCCACTGAGCTGTGGGCATTTTCGTTAGGCAAGGGAGAGCGCGACAGGGTGTCGGCGTCAGCATGCTGCCGTTCGTTGCGGTACAGCGTGCGGTTGTCGTAGTCTTGCAGGCGAAGTGCCGACGGGCGAGACGGCCTGAGGGATCCTTCAACGGCGACAACGAGCACAGTGCATGATGATCGGTGACAACAAATGGGCGACCATACAAATAAGGTCGAAACATCGTAAGGGTCCAGATTGCCGGGCATTCTTTCTCCGTGACGGTGTAGTTGCTCTCGGCTTTAGTAGGCGTACGGCTTGCATATACCACGACATATTCTGGGAACCAAGGTTTGCGCTGCGCAAGAACAGCGCCGAGGCCAACAGCGCTGGCGCCGATGTGTTCCTCTATAGGGCCCGTTGGGTCGTAGTGGCGTAGTATGGGAGGAGACATTACGACGGAGCTTTACGAAAGCGTCGTCGCACTCTGACGACCATGCATTGAGGGGCCCGTTGATGCCAAGGAGCTTCGTAAGCGGTGATATGATAGTCGCGAAGTTTCGGATAAAGCGCCGAAAGTAGGAGCATAATCCTACGAAACTGCGCTGTTCTTTGACGGACGTAGGTTTGGGGAACTCTGTCACGGCCCGAAGCTTGGCTGGATCAGGGAGAATTCCTCCTTGAACATGACGTATCCTAGTATCGTCAGCTGCCGTGCTGCAAATCGGCACTTCTTTAGATTCAGTTGTAGCCCGGCCTGACTCAAACGCGTCAAAACATGCCGCAGGCGTTGAAGATGCGTGGAGAAATCCAGGGCGGAAACGACGACGTCGTCGAGGTAGCACAGACACATGTGCCATTTCAAGTTGCGCAGAACGGTATCCATCATGCGCTCAAAGGGCGCATTGCACAGCCCAAACGGCATGGCGATGAATTTGTGCAAGCCGTCGGGTGTGAGAAACGCTGTCTTCGGTCGAGCGCCATCAGCAATGGGGACTTGCCGGTACCCTGAGCGCAAATCGAGTGATGAAAAGAATTTTGCTTCTTGCAGGCTGTCGATGGCGTCGTCTGTTCGAGGTAGGGGATAAACGTCCTTACGGGTGATCTTATTGAGTCGTCGGTAGTCCACACAGAACCGCACAGAGCCATCCTTCTTCGCAACGAGAACGACAGGGGACGCCCGCGGGCTGTCGGAGGGTCGAATGACATCGCGGTGAAGCATGTCTTCAACTTGTTCGTTAATTACGCGACGCTCTGCTGGCGATGTGATGCGTGACAGCAGACGTGCGGCCGAGAGACGTTGGCGCGACATGCAACGAAGAACGAAATTCTTCCAACAGGCATAGAAGCTGGGAACGCTCGACAGGCGTAAGGTTGTCAGCAATGGAGGAAGCAAATACATCAGCGGGCGATGAACCAGACGTGGAAACAGCACTGAGCGTACTGGAACTGCGGCAGTGCGTGTCATCTGGTTCGTCCATAACTTGTGCGTCTTCGAGGGATTCCATGCTGCCGAGACATTCCCCTCGCACCAACGTAACACTGCACGGAAATGGGTTGATAACAAAAATTGATGTGCTGCCCTGAGTGACTTTCACGGTCGCGAAAGGCACCAGCAGGCCCTTCCTCCTGCAAACACGGTAAGATGGCGAGAGGAGTGCAACGGTGTCAGCGAGACCGGTGCAATGCACTGACACAGTCGTTGACGAGTTTGCAGAAAGTGTGGTGTCGTCTCTGACGAGCACCTTGGTCGCCGCCGGTGGACTGTCCGCCGGCGTCAAATCTGGGAATGGTGAGAGCTCTATTTCTGCTGGTGAGCACCGAATTACTGCGTCGCGAAGGGCGAGAAAATCCAATCCCAGGATGACGTCGTGAGGGCATGAAGAAACTATGATGAATTCGACGGCGTACAGAGCGTTGTGAATCATGACACGGGCTGTGCACACCGCTGTCGGGTGAACATTTTGGGCGCTGGCTGTACGGAGGGAGAGCCCGGAAAGTGGCCTCGTCACTTTTCGTAGAAGTCGGCTAAATTTAGCGTCCATAACGGATACAGAAGTTCCAGTATATACAAGGGCCGATGTGCGCACACCATCTAGAAACACGCCTACTACGTTTGATGGGCTTTGCTGAGGGCTTTGGCTGTTCGATAGCGTCGCAGCCCTTGCCTCTTGGGCTGTGACGACTAGTTTTTCTGGTCTCGTGCGACCGGAGGAGGCCACATCGGCGACAGTGATCGGCGTCGTGGGGACTGTGAACGGCAGGTAGGTGGATCTGGGCGTGACGTCGGTGACATGGGCGGCGGTGGGTCGTAATACGGGTGGCCGGACTGGTTGGTGACGGTTGATCCGACTCGAGACGGCTGCACGCGGTTGCAATGGCGGCGACGTGACCGGCCCAACCGCACGCAAAGCAGATGGGGCGGTTGTCGGATGTGCGCCATCAGTTCGCCGGAGTAGGTCCCATCCATGGCCCAAGACGCGGTGGACGGGGCGGCGGCTGATAGGACTGTATGGTAGTCTGCAGTCGGGGCGTATGCATGACGTCGGCGTATGCAGCCGGTACACTCGCTTCGAAGGCCTGAGGCCTGGCGACGGCTCCGGCGTAAGTTAGCGGAGGCACAACAGGGGGCGCTGGGGGCGGCCTGGCTACAACTTGCGCGTAACTGAGCGATGCTGGCGCCGGAGGGGGCTGTAGGTATTCCGGCATGACCTCCGCGATTTCCCGCTCAATCGTCCGGCGTAGGGGAGGCAGCAGTGTGGTCAACGGCTATTCAACATGCTGCGGGTGAGCCGCTGCCGGCGCAGCTCCTCGTAGCTTTGGCACAGTGTGGTGACTTCTGCCACAGTGCGAGGGTTTTTGGCGAGCAGCATGGTGAACGCATCGTCGTCGATGCCTTTCATAATGTTCCGGATCTTGTCAGACTCAGATATTGTCGCATTGGCTTTTTTTGCACAAGTCGAGCCCGCCTTCAATGTAGCTCGCCGGCCGGCTGGGCTTGGTCACGTAAACGATGTTCGGCTTGCAGCTTGCGAACGGCAGGGCGGCCACACACGTCGATGATGGCGGTCTTGAAATCCAACCACGTAGTGAAATCGGATGCGTGGTTGTTGTACTTAGGCTTGCCACACCCGTGAGGTAGGAAACCGGGTTGCTCAGTTTGCCTCCTCGTTCGATTGCCTGCCTCGTCCTTATAAACACTGTGAAATCAGCTTGCTAGATAACATTGAGCGAAAATATGTCAGTTTCATTTTAATAACTATAGCCGCACCTTCTCCCCGACCACAGCCCTTCAATAATAAACATTCCATCAAAACTCTCGCGATACCAAAACGAAGCTTTAATTAATAACTCCTTCTCCGGCCTTTGTAACGGTCACATCATCACATTCACTGATGAAAGTTCTACCCGCAGTTCCCACGCTTTGAACGTGATACCTTTCTTTGATCGTACTAATACCTTTAAATACAGTTTTTTTCCGCGTGCAGTACAACTGTGGAATTCCCTGCCTGGTAACATTCGCTCATTACCACTAAAACACTGCATAGTTGCAGTCGATGAACATCTTACTAACGTGTAATCAACTTCATTTTCATTTTGCTTTGTTACGTGGGCTCTCGGCGACGATGCATGACAGCGACAAACAAGGCGGGGCCGACTGTTAGCACTTAGAGCGTGCTCTCACAGAAGAGGACTACCCACTAGAAGGCGCTCGAGAGGAAGACCCATTACTGACTACGAGGGCTTCGCTACAATGCCTGTTTATCTATCTAGCCGCCAACGTGTGGGCGCTCTCGTAGTCGCTTCCTTAGCTTAATACAGTAAAACCTCCGTGATACGATCACGGCTCGTGCGAATTTAGGGGTGATACGAATTTTTCTGTGGTCCCGGCCAATGCCCATTAGCCTGCATTGTATTGAAGTAAGATTGTTGTGAACCGATTTGCACCCCGCGACGTTTGGTACGAACGTACACTAGCGCCCAGGTACGGGTGCTGCCCACGCTGTCGCAGAAGACGCGCCAGTCACGCGCGGGCGTGCGCGCTGCGCGACCATCAACGGTGCGTCGTTGCCTCCGAGATAGCGCGCGCCAATCTTGGAGGCCTGTATGTGCCTTCGGGTTCAGAATACAGATGACGTCAACGTCCCGCTTTTTTTCCCGGCGCGTTGACGCGTGCTCCTGTGCTCGAGGAGGCAGCGTCTTTGCACTGTGTTATCACGTGCCTGCAACGTCGATTCAATCAGACGTTCTATGAAGCAGGACAAACTTGGGCTGCGGGTCTGTGATGAAGTTCCATTAAAGGTGGACGAAGACCGCTAGAGACGAAGCGGAGGGTCTTGCGGAAGGAGCTTGGCCTCTATCATGTGCAAAGCGCTTCTTAAGTCACTTTCGCCGCAGTTCTCTGCTGTCATGCAGAAAAGCGTAGTAAGATTAGGAAGGGGCTACTGAAAGTCACGGGCACCACACATCTGGTTCATTAATTACATATGCGCGCATGCACCGTATATTTACGAGTACAAGTATGATCGCGGACGTCTATAAACTTTACAGGCAATCATTCAGAGCTGTTGAGGACGTCGCTGCGGCCCTGAGAAATCAAAACGCATGCCAACTTTCTGTTGTCGCATACTAATTTTCCATGTTGTCTGGTGATACGACTTTCGAATCATAGAATATTTTTGGTAACCCCGCGAGATTCGTATCACTGAGGTTTTACTGTATATAACAGTATTGGTGTAGGAGGAAATGACAGTATGACGAACACGATTCACAGGGCATGACATGAATAAGTCACTTGCGTTTCTCGTACGTCATGAAACGTGTACGTACACCTCTATAATACGACCCTTGTTTAAAGTATGCTATAATAGACTGGGTATTCTAGCACACTATGCCGTGGTAAACGTGTGCGCGCAAACGGTGATTCACAGTTTATATGAACCCCGGGACAGCTACAATAGGGTTTGGAAATGCAAACACAGCTGCATTAAGGAGTCGCTGCTGCAGAAAATCGCGTTCAGGCGTTGACAGCGTTGCCATTGAACGAAACGTCCCAATAAAAGCAATGATTAAGATCATGGCTCGAGCCGGAGTCGAAGTCAAGAGTTTTGGACTCAAGTCAAGTATTTTTTCGCAGAGCTACGCCAGCCCCTCAAGCTACCTAGGATAAAGACACTGCACAGGCGTCGTGTTGGGGAAACGCCAGTTGTTGTTTCCGTGTTGGCTATCCGCCTTTACAGCAATGCAATACGTATTCACTTCACAAGCTATAGTGAAGCGTTGATTGAATCCGCTGACGACCGCTACTTATGGTATGCGCGTCATCGGACCGCAGCATGCACTTCATTGCCTTAAAGCTGACATCGCGTTAACCTGAGGGCCGATACGTCGGACCATGAGCTACCAGTAGTCAGTGTAGTCGGCATGCCTGTCAAGCCTGCGATATGGATCGTAACTTGTGCCTCAAAGCGAGAAATTTGGCGCACGCTGCTAATCGCTTACTGCTTGGCATGAAATCGGTTCCCACAATGCGTTCGATCTGCCAGGATTTTCATTTTGAACTCTCCACAATTGGGGGCGCGTGACGTTTTATTCGAGACGGCGTAAGTAAAGGGTGCACTTCGCGTGTTTACGCTGCATTATTTAGGGTCCGTGGGCAGTGATCAAGTTACCATGTCTAAAATAGCTCCTCGGCACAGGGGCGGCCCTTGACGTTTTCGATATATTGAAGTTCGCGAGAATTTTGTTTACGTACGTCATTGAAGAAAGTTGTAATTTTGGTTTTCCTGAATTACGTTGTTATCTTTATTTGGCGGATTATCGAATAATAATAATAATAATAATAATAGCAGAAGTCTGACGGCAATCGAATGAAATAGTAAGCACCCTCGTGAAAATACCACACACCTACGCGAAACCGATCCTGTGTTGCTAATGGGGGTGGACGAGCGGCTTGGAAGGCTCTACAGCAGCTGATCAAACCTACAATATCCTCTATAGGCAGGAGAAAGGGATAGTTGTATTGAGAAAGTTGCGTGGTGATCGGCTGTTCACCAGGTACAAGCAGGTAAACAAAAAACTCGATGTCATTTATATTCCGGTGCTGGATTGACATACACACAGCCATCATGTTACCCAGCGTTAGGCTTGTACTCTCGACAACGCCTGATAGTAATGGCACACGCGCTTGTTCCTTTCTTTATATGACCCCGTTTCGCCCATAAAAGTTGCCATCATCATTTTGCGCAAGCTTCGCCGCAATGATTGCGAATCTTCGTCATTGTGTTTGGCTATTGTGAAAACATCGCTCAAGAGACACGAGAAGCCCAATTTATTCTGGAGCAATCGGGCGCCCCAGTGACAGCGCTGAAATTTTCGGTCATTCCTGTAAAGCAGACAGCGTGTCCGCCGCTCATCAGATTACCGTAGAACGACGTTCGTGCTGGCGTTCGTGCTGGCTGTCATTGTGCAGAGAGTTGCTTGTACTTTGAGTCTTTATTTTACATGAGGTTCGCTCAATAAGCGTTTCTTTTCCACCGGGTGCGTTTTCTTTCTTCACCGACACAACTACGTGATATTGTGTACTACAATATCCCAAAGCAAAAACGAACTGGACTAACCTCTGATCGTCAACACTTACACATCTCCACTTACTTCCCTTGTTTCTATGCAACGAAAGGGTACCCCGAGTCCGTTCCCCATCGCGCTCACACTTTATCGGGACCGTCATTACAACAATGATTTACTTTGTATTTATTTATTGAGGTACACGGCCATCTTGCGTGGCAAGATATTGCGGGAGTGAGTGCATACGTATTACATACTCTGAATCACTTGAATACATATTAGATGCAGAATAAGACAGAAAGCAATGAGGGACGTCAATTTTGGCAAGGAGTGTTTCTATATTTGCTTACGAACTAAAGAGTGGTTTTGTAAGACAAAAGAAATAACTAGAAATTTTTATCGCTTCGCGTGTACTGGGGAGATCGGGCAATCACTCGCGTGCAGTTGAGTGTTGTGCCGTAGCATACCTTCGTATAAATTGAATCGAATTCGTACGATATGGTTTGATAGCAATATTCTGACCAAACGGAAACGCCACATTGAGCTTAAAGACTTAAAAGAGCTTAAGACGATATAATATATGCTGCGTGAGATATGGACGCCATCTGGCTATACGTCGGGAAACGTGAGTGCTGTGTTGCGGGCTGGTAGTGCCGACACAGCAGCAGGCGAAGACCCGCGGTGACCAACGCGACCGGCGAGGACGCCAGCCAGCCCGAACACGCGGTTTGGCGCGAAGTGCTGAAGCAGAAGAAACGTCCGCACTCAACGAGTACTCTCCACACAATCTTTCATTTACACGTCGCCTGGGTGAAACAGGAATGCCAGAGCGGCGCCCCATGGAATTCGTACAGTGCAATACAGTACCGAAGCCGAAACAAAACAATGAGCTCGTGCAGAGGGCACGGAGGAAGGCAAGTTTCAGCGCAGCGTAAGAAACTAGGGTCTTTAAATTACGTATGTATGCATTTTGTATTAAAGGAACACACCACCAAATACTTACCTAGTGATGTTGCGCCTCAGAAATGCGTAATGTTTGCTTTTTTATCGACAATGTATGCACGTATGAACCTAGTCAGCCGTTGAAGATGGCTGGCCCTTGGGCAAGCGGTTCAACTTTGGTCGAGTGGCTGAATCGAGTGACGTGCCGACAAACAGAAAGACAGAGAGAAAGACATATCAAATTTTTTTCGTTGAAGTATCCCAAGAAAGACTATCGTCTTTAAAATTGGCCGCGTATCTGCGTTCGCTGCAAGTGTCGTCGAAACATGATAGTCTTCCGCCGGCCCTACTACATGAGTCCTGGTCTAATCCACGGCCACCCGTGATGCTGTTCTCCTTGCGTTGTCTGAGCATGTGTTGTACAGTGGGTTGTATTTCATCAAGTGGCCATTCATGTTTTGCCTTGCCTCAGCGCCGCCTCTATGTTTAATCGGCCGCATCTGGCTGGCATTGATAAAAGAGAGGCGCTGCGTGAGATATGCACGCCGTCAGGCAGTCGCGTCGGGAAACATGAGCTTGTGCAGAACCAAGGCTACGTCCAGGTGGCAGCACCTTGTCGTCGGCAGAGGGCTTTTTCATGCATAGCGTCGCATTTTCAACGCAGTCTAAAAACTCTTGGGTCTTTAGAATTACGTATCTACATATTTTTTAGTAAAGGAACACACCACTTAATACGTACGTATTGATGTTGCGTCTCAGATATTCGTAATATTTGCTTTTTGATCGACAATGTTCACAAGTATGAACGCAGCTACCAGTTCAAGATGGCTGGGCGTTCAGCAAGTGCTTAAACTTTGGCCGGGTGGCTGAATCGTGTGACAGACAGACAGACCAAAATTTCTGCGCTCAAGTATCCCAAGAAAGACTGTCGTCTTTAATAAATGTCAGTGACGTTTACATAACCGCGTTATAAGCATGACGTAATCGCAAATCACGGATACATAAGGAATTCTCTACGACATAATCACACAGCGAATCGATACCTCTTACGACAGGTACTTTACACCCACGTTTAAAACCGCCTTGTAAACGTATCATCATTCAATACTCCATGGCACCCTGTCATGATTATTTATCATTAGGTTTCGCTCTCATTTCTCTTGTAGAACACGGCTCAACATTTTAAGCATCATTATCTACGGCATATGGGCATAACGGACGCTCCATTTTCAAACATATCGTTACATATGGCTGTACGATATTCTATCAACAAATACACCGAAGTGCTTAAGGTGGCGGTCCCACTCCGGCGAACCCCCCTCCGCATTTTACGCATTGTTTGCGGACGCACTGTGCTCGCTGCGCTTGACAAATAAATATTAATTGTAATAATTCAGAAAGCTTATGATCTCCGCTTTCTAATGACACCTGGTGTTAATGCCTGTTCGGAAGCGTTACATAATAGCAACGAAAATAGTATGAGCAACAAAAGGCATTTTCGTTGTACAAGCCTCCGTTGTACTGCCAGTACAACGGAGGCTTGTACAAGACCAAATTTACCGTACCTTTAGAAGAAGTGCTATTTAAGGTTTCTATGAAGAGATATTAGCCATAAAATAATTAGTAATTTATTTACGCTCCAATGAAAATAGGCAAAATATTAAACGTTTTGGGGGGATTTTCTTTTTTACTTTTCAAAGCAGAACAATAATATTTAGTGGCTACGTAGACTACATTACACCTATTTTCCATGCGAAGTTTCTTTGTGTTCTGACGAAAACTTGATGAATTATTATTGTGTCAATGCGGCAGTTTATGGCTGTACTTGGTCACGCATTACCGATGAAGCGACAAAACTATACAAGCTGCTACTGTGAACTTCTATATAATGAAGAAGCAAGGCCCTTTCTATGATTCTATCAAGAGAAAATTCCTTTATCTTTATTAGGGAACCTGCAAGACAGCAGTGAATTTACGTAATTTTCCTGCTGACCAGTCCCGTAGAAACTCGCTTTTTTTCTTTTAGACGCTAATTGCCAACGAGTATTGCACATTAGTAGATGCATATTGTGTCCTTTATCTACTTGTGCTCACTAACTTGACCACTCAGTGCTTCAAACAAAATATTTTCAATGAATCATAAGTCTCACAGGCGTTTTTTGGTGGTAGCTCCATCTATGAAATGAAACATCAAGTTGCTTTATGCGAGTTCAAGCGTTCGCCAAAAGTGGCGCAATTAAACATAATAAAACGGGTAGAACAGGCATGAATTATATCTCCAGGCCTCATAGTTTGCTTCACTAGCTAAGTCTAGTCGCCGCGCGTAACAAACACCAACCGTAAAAGGAGGAGGGTTTAGTGATAAACCCTTTCCACTCGCCCCACGTCAGCAGGCGGGGCGGTCTCATCAAGCGGAAAATGGTTTCCGTATGCAGGAAGATTGCGCGTTCGTCACGCGTTCTTAGAACCAGTGTTCCCCGGCACGTCTTTAGTAATGTGCATCCCTTTGTGGTTCAGCTGCTCGTGTTTTGCGCGTTCCTTTGAGTGTTTTCGTGCCTGTGAGGTTCGAAATTGTGAAAGGAAGGACGCTGACATGCCGTGTGAATGATACGTATGTAGCGCCGCTTCAAAGGGGACACGATGGTGAACGTATGAAAGCTTGTCATTGCCGGAATTTTCAAAGTATGCCTGTCGAGCACTGTGCCGACAACTTCCACTGACCAGTAGTGGTAAGTTGTACCCAATCAGGTAATTACATCCTAGTTGCAACGATGCGACAGAAGCGAGACTTTGTTGAAGATGCAGAACGTTCTAGTCAATGTGGCAGAATATTCAATGTACGGGACCCTGGAAAAGTTATATTGTGCTTTGTGAAAAGACGCACTCACTTCGGATAAGACGATCACTGTCTTTGCCACTAATGAGCGCTACGGTGTCAGGAAACAGTTCGACTGAGGAGGACTACTCTACCTGATAACGCTGTTGCGCACTGCTACTTTGTCGTAAAGCGGCTTGCTGCGTAGCCAGAACTACTACTAATGATCGGATAACAACTAGTTCGTAGCAAAGTACAAGGCGGACAGTGCAATGTCTGGTCAACAAAGAATAATCTGACTTAGACGCATGTGAGAGTGGCCACATGAACAAAATGGTGCCGATACATATGCTACTGACGAACATTTTGTTGAAAAACTTTTGCGGCAACCTAAATGGAAAACTTGTCGATGGTGCCTGTAAGTCAAAATAAAGGAAAACCACAGCTTTCCACAACAAATAAGTGTATTAATGCTTTTATAGAACAAGCATAAATAAAAACTGGATTCTGTAAAAGCCTACATGACCGGTCATGTAAGCCCCCAAGGCGACCCTGTCCAGCTCTGACCGAGTGCAGCAACAAGCCCTGGTCGACCGTCGTGCCCGGGCGGCGGCAAGAGCCAATGGTCTTCCGGACTAGGAGGCCCACCCCCAATAGCGACTTATTTCTACCAATAAATGTTGTATTCTCTCCCTCCCAAGGGGGGGAGGGCCCAGCCCCCTCGTGTGCACGCCTACGCTGGCCGATGTACCTATACTCAGTTTCATGCAATATATGCAACGCTGTGGAAGCTATACAAGAAGTTCAGTCAGCAGTATGTGTGACTACGCGCGTCTTGCGCCTGGCTTTCATCGTTGTAAACGCTCGTGCGAGACGACCACGAAAGCGCCTGCACAGCGTCGCGAAAGGTTACAAATGAGAACAAAGAGACGAAAATAACGGTGTGTGTTGCCCTCCAACGCACAAACCATCTTGGTTTATTACTGTTCCCAAGAGAAAAAAAATCATGCCTCACATGGAAAAATCATTGTCTTCTTCCTCACGCAAACGCATTCATTGTCAGAGGTCTCGCTGGCAGAAGCATGTGTTCTAGGAGGTTCTAACTCCGGTAATTAGTGGTAGTCATGTGTTCAACTGATCATCAAGATGTACTTTATGTTGGTAACCGTTTATTGCAGTTTGAGAGGATGAAATTTCGCAGATAACTCTCGAATTATAATTTGCTGAAATCTGTCTGTCCATTTTTTCCTCCTCCAATTGTAATAAGCAAAAGCACGCCCCCCCCCCCCCCACACACACACAAAAGACATGCGCTCGCGCGATGCTATAAAAGTCACTGGCACGGTCGCTAAAATGAGCTAAAATGATTGTTTTAGTAGCGGCCGTGCAATTCCACTGAAACGCTGCGAAGCGTTTGATTGATGTTTTGTTCAATACTATTTCACTGAGGCACATTATATTATGTGAGTGAGTGCGTTAGTGAGAGCGTAGCGCGTGCGTGTGGGTGAGAGCGTGTGTGTGTGCGTGTGTGAGTGCACGCTGTTGTACGCACCAGTGTGCGTGTGTGTGCGTGTTTTTTTTCTTTTGTTCTCAAGCGATTGTATTTAGACGCTGCGCTGTCCTTTCGCAAGGGCTGCAATAGGAAGCGAGCGTTTGTCCTTACAAACTGGGGCACTTATCGTCATGTCGTTGAAACGACGCCAACAGTTGGCCCCGATTGTAGGTGAAAGACGCCGTCCGCGTTTGTGCTCCTTGCTTTTTGTCGGCCGATTTCCGTCACCTAGCGCGACATATAACATATAAAACACGCGCGAGGCGACGCTGACCATACTTGCGCGCGCAATTTTCTCGCTTTCTGCAAACGTGGATGAGTGGCGTCGTCTGTTGTCGTTTTTCGAACTATTGGCAAGATGGTGGTAGTGGAACCGCCACCTTAAGAAATACACGTCTGGGACAATTATGGACACTCGCTGACGCGGAGGATTTGATGTAATCTGTGCACCGACCGCCTGGCGTCAACACAGCTCGCGCTGGTTATTTCAACCAGCTATGCACATATCATTCATCTAACATTCGCCGTTAACTGATGTGTCAATAAGCAGTGTACACACTTCAATACATCAGCGGACCTTTGCCTGCATTCTTCGAAACAGTTAGGTTCCTGTTTTATATTACGCTATTTTGCAATAATCTTATATAAAAAATATGTCAATAGGCTGAATTATGAATGATCTATTGCCTGCTGACACTGCAGCAACTACATGAAAAACTTGCCTTTGCGATGTCTTCGTCGTCATCTCGTCGTCTGTACGAGTGCCCGAAGTGCAGCAGTGTCATAAGGAGCGCAAATATAAGCACATCACGAACACGCGTAGCGGCCATCAGTTTGATTTTGAAATGCGCACAACCTGTCAGGTCGGAACAAAGTTGCAAATACTCGAAATCGTTGCTTTTATATACTACGAAAGAAGAAACAGTTCACCTGCTTCCAGAACAGTTGACGTAGATGTGCATCGCCACGCAGTTTACTAAGAAACAAACATTTGTGGCGGCAGCTAGATCGTATTCCCCCAAGTGCAGACAAAAGTATTCCCCCAAGTGCAGACAAAAAGAAAAAAACAAAAGGGGAATCTGAATAGGCTCGTTTGTTTTGTTACACACAACCTCTGATGGTTTTCATATAGGATTACATTCTAAGAAAGAAGTCTAATACTACGAAAAAAACCAAAGTTTATATGGTGCGATAGAAGATTAAACCTACGAAAAAACGCTCTTAGTTTAAGAGACGGAAATAAACGCTTAAATACAGCTTACGGTAGCGGAAGTTAAACGCGTCAAACCAGGCGGTCCACAAACGTCATTGTCCGGTGGTGCCTCAGGCAAAACTAACTGTAATGCAACTGTTACAACTGTAACTGTGTCAGTAACGTACGTGCCGTGCACCTGCGTGTGCCACTCGGCTGTGTGTATATCCGGGGAACTTTGCTGAATGAAGCTTAGTTGCGAATAACGCCTGTCCTGGGCATTTGTGTTTCTTCTTTGCGCTGTTCGGATTCGCGCTATCCAGTATTGAAGAATATAAGCACTACATATCAGCTTAACGCGTCTGGTGTTGGTAACACCTATCTTGCTGTTGGCATCGTTACGCAACTGTAAACAACTGGTTATGTAATACATATGCGACTCTTCAGCACATGAGTGTGTTGATACCGCTTCCACATTTCTGTAGCGTCATTCCGTAACGTTTCGCTCAACATGAACATTTATGCCACAGTCACCATCCCGCGCATGCTTCGCATAACATCGATTCCCACGGTGCGTGGGATCTGCCGAATTTTTTTGGTTAGAGTAATTTAACTGCAGTTTCGCAGCTCCACTTCGTTTCCAGTTTCGCAGCTCCACTCACGTTCCGGCACGCGTGCCCGACGCGTGAACTTATGGCGGTGCGGCTCCATTTTGCTTCAGTTGCCTTGGCCCCCGGGATCGGATACGGCGACGCACCGTTGCTCTTAATGGCGCGTTGGCGAAGCTAATCGCGGAGGCGACGCATCTGCCGCAGCGATCTCAGACGCGCGAGGAGTAGCCGCTGGCGACGCGTTGCGCGTTTCTCTGTGCTCGCTTTGTCCGTACTCCGTGCGTGATTGCTTGCGAACGGTGATCGCTTGGGAAGCAGTTCTTTCAGTTTAGGACGTCTGAAAGGGACAAAGCTGATGAATGTCATCTTGACGCGCCTGTTGCACGAGCGGCTCGGAAACGAACACTGCTCAGCACTTCTACCGAATCAAGGCTTGCAAGGAATATCTTCTGAACGTCAATCCCACCAGAATCGTGAAGACTAACTTCACTACAAGTCGCCTAACCCAACTCGGGGAATAAAATCAGGTACCTTGATCAACCATACTTCGCGTTGTACGCCTTTCTCAAGAAATCGTATTTAATTCGCCCGAAAATTATCAATGGTCTTCTGTTTTATAACATGCTTAGTATGACAAATCTAAGTACATAAGCCAGTGCCATTTTTGCCTCTACATAAAAAAATGCGACCGCCGTAGTCGTTATCTATCCCGCAACCTTCGGGTCAGCAGCCTAGCCACTGTTCCACCGAAGCGGCTAAGCACAGGTTGCCGGCAATGGAATATTTGTGCGAGAGGACAGCTAGACGTTTCAGATTGTACCATTATTGTGGAGCTTACTTTATGAAACAGTCGTTTTTTAAAGCAGCCGAGGTTATTGAAGAAGTTTAAATCTCGGAATCTCGGCTGTCACGGCCGCTGAAAGCTGTAGCGACGATAGGTTACATGGGTGTTGTAGCAGACGACGCGAGAGGCATGATGCAAGATGGAACTGCAGCGCCGCTAGTTCTTGCATCGGCCGTCACGCCCACTTCGGAGAGCAAGCGTCTATGGGGAGCTGCGAAACTGACCTGGTTCTAGAAACGTTGCTGCTGTCCGAGTGTCTAGAAATGAATCGCGGTGAGGTTCCATCCTCTGTATCTCCTGACAACGAAAACTCGTGAAACGGTGACAATTCGGGTATCGTTGGTATTAACACCACAAGGATGCGGCTCGAATTCTACCAGGCACTCTGCTGGAGAAATGTGGTCGCTTAAAAAGCCATCAGAAGACGAACAGAGTATATATGATTATCTCACTTGCAAAAAAGTTGCTATTAAACAGTGTGCGCGGCAGGGATGCGATATTGGGTTAATGAAGTCCACGTTCGTGTAGGTCGTTCGTGAATTGTAACAATTTTTTTAAATACCTGGTTATATTTGGACTCATTTTTACTTTTGTACAGTGTGATGTTGAAGCATTTGTTCAGCGACAGCAGAAGCACTTTGCGGCCCAACATATTGGCCTCGAGGCCCACCACTGGAAACGCCGGCGCCACCGTCGGCGTGACGTGCTTGGCAGGATCACGTGGTCTCAGCGGCCGCGTCAGCTGCTTGTGGCGCACTGCCGCGTGCTTTGAAAACGAGTTTCAAGTCCCACATGCGCTGCTGTCTGTTCAAATTCGGAAGTTTTCTCTCATTTTCTACTCAATTGAAACCTTTGTATTAGAGTGGCTGCCTCCGAAGGCGACGAACATGGGGCTCTACCGCTCGGTGCCGCAGTGCCGCGCTTACGAAAGGAGCCCAGTGTCAGCCTGCACTGGTAACTGCGGGACAAGAAACAGCGTGAAGCATGGGTTACAAAGCTAAGAACCGGCAAGTAGCCATCCGCTACGAGTCTTGTGTGCAACAAGCACTTCCGCGACGAAGACTTTTGTTACTGCTTCGGGCCTGCGATGTTCGGTGAGTAGCAGACAGCGCGCACTGAGACGATGGCACGCGCGCGCTTCCCGCCGGCAAATGAGGCTTATCTGCCACAGGATGGTAAAAGCGCTACCTTTTACCACGTGCGATGCCATCTCAGAACCCTCCAATGCGACCTCTTGATCGTCGGCCCCGTGCTCAGCGTCCATAAAATTGGCTGCAGATGCGCAAGTCATTGTTTAGATACGTTAAATTAAAAAACGCACAGGGTCCCTTATGCATTTGTTAAAGATGACTAGAAGGCGAAAGCCATCTTCTTCTTGTTAGTCAATGTACTGATTCTCCCGCAGCCCCCCTCCGAAAGCGTTCTGCGCCTAACGCGGTTTTGCACGGCCTCCGTGACCGATCCCGGAGGCAATGCAAAGCGACCATGACGTGTGAATACGTCATCATGTGACATCACATTATCTGACGTCATAATGACGCTACATATTTTGGCGATATGTGACGTCATGATGACGTCATATGGTGACACCATCACGTGACGATTATTTTTTGCATCACTAGTGTTGACGCCGCCGACGCGGGACGCCGACGGGCAACCTTCATATTTAATGAGGCATGCATTGCTTCATAAGCTACATAAATTTTGCATTGCCTCCGTGATCGGCCCACCGGCCAACCCCATGTATTTTCTTGGAGCCTCATTTATTTACGTGGGAAAGATGCCACCCTGTTGGCGTTAGACACGACACTGCTGCCAAAATTGCTGGGGTACATGCCAAATAATTACTATCCTGTTTTGCGGCTGTTGGTTGCTGCAATAACTTCTATTTTATTCACCGCTATTTCAAGTTCATGTAGGTCCTAGTTCACAGCCGACGTTTGCAGAACAAGTCCGCAAACGTTACTGTATTTTCTTTCTTTTCCTAGCCGTCGCATGCTACTACATGCTCGGTCTCGTAGACTGGTTCTTCTTCCACCAGCAATCTCGAAGTGGTGAAGCTTTGGTCTATGAATTTGTTGATGACAGAGAGCGGCAAGTTCACTGGAATGCAAACGGAACGATAATTAAGAAGCATTAAAAAAAGGCGTCGCATTTGCTCACGTTTTGTGTGAGCACCAAACGAAACGAATGCGCGGAATAAAGAAACATAAGCAGCGGCATTTGCCCGCTGAGAAGACCGATCACTACGAATTGTGAGACAACTTGTCAAATGACATTGAAACGTACCCGAATTTATACCAAAAAAGAAAAAAAAAGCACTGAATCGTCGGGACGGCAGATCACAAAGTTGCCATGCGCACCGAAGCCGCAGTTGTAAGGAAATTGTTTTTGAACTGCTCTGATAGCGTCCGCGCAACAGCAGTTGTTTGTTTACTCACAAATTCTCATATTTTGCGGCCTAAAGTTCACAGCGCGGTGCCAAAATGCGCTCGTAGCAAAAGCGAAACCATCAGTACGAACATGCAGACGCTCATACATGCAGAGGCACCGTCAGTCGTCGCGAACCCGCGCGATCGCTGGCTTAGGGCTTCTTTCTGTTATGTTCCGTTTGGTTATACAGGCAGTCTACTCTAACGAGATATTTCACATAGTTTGCACTCAGCGAGTGACTACCTTTCACGCAAGAAGCCGGTTCAGGGGTCTACAACGCGGTGACAGCATGAAGCGGGTGCTCGGTTTTCTGCAAAGAGACAGCGACTGTAGACTACCTTGTGCTTTCAGTTCGTCGAAAATGATTATTTTGACAGTAAAGAGCACAGTTCATTTCGAAAGTACTTACAGAAATGCCCTGGAGGGCTTCCGCGAGGTGTTTTTGTAGAGCGCCGACAGCAAAACCTATGGGGAGCGCGCCGGCGGTATCCTGCCTAGCACGCAATCGAGGCGCGTCCGATAGAGGGCGACTCCGTAACTCCTCGAGGCCAATATCAGCATAGCGGTAAATGATTGAATGGATGCACCAGCTTCAGGAACAAGCACTGCATGTCCACTGACAGCACGCACAGCTGTCTTCCTTGCAACATATTTCCGCGTCCGCTCTATGCAGACAACGAAGACGAAGCGCGCCTTGACGATCTCGTAGAACGAGACATTCCCTGAAGACGTGATTATGTTTTTGCCTATGCTGGCGCAATAAACGAGCTCTTTGCTCTCGTGCTCAACATCTTGGTTGTCCGATGACCGTGTACCGCCACACTTGTGAAGTTGTTGTACCGCAGCGCTGTCTGATGCTTCATACCGCTCCTGGAGCCGTTCAACGAGTCCTGACACACCGTCACCTGTAAGGACTCTCGTGTACCGCTTCAGACGGCGGTTGCTAGGCCTCGCTCAAGTGGTGACCCTCTTGGAGCACCTTCCTTGTACCAGCCACTTCGTACCTCTGCCAATGGCCAACGTCAGCCAGCCACATACTCTACATGGCAGCAGCTGTACTCCCAATCCGCCACAGATAACGCTTCTTCAGCCACTTGCACCTGGTCGCTTCAGTGGTGCCCTGCATGGAGACGTTCAAGATTGGATTGACCACGATGAACGCGTTCCCAACAACAGTCAGTGGAATGCTCAACAGAAGCTTGCCCGCGCATATTTCACTCTCGACGGCAGTGCTCACACGTGACTTCAAATTCGAGAAGGCCGTATATCGACATGGAATGATCTTCGACAGTACCACATTGACACCTTTCCTCAATCAATCAATCAATCAATCAATCAATCAATCAATCAATCAATCAATCAAATTTTATTTTTTCTTTCCTTTGAAAGAGAAGGAGGCGGGACTAAAAGCCGCGATTACGGCTTGACAGTGGTCCCTGCCTCCTGGTTTCTTACTGTTTTTCTGAAATACTGCTTTTCAGAAATACAGTAAAGGGTACATTGCAATACAGAAGAAAAGATTCCACAATGTGCTCTAACGAAAATATGAAGTGACACTGCAAAAATGACAAAATTACAAAGTAAAAAGAAAAAAATTGGCCGCGTATCTGCGTGCTTCGCTGCAAATGTCGTCTAAAGAGGATAGAAGAGGCGCTGCGTGAGAAATGGACGCCATTTGGCAATGCGTCGGGAAACATGAGTGCTGTGTTGCCGGCTGGTAGTCCCGGCACAGCGGCAGGCGAAGACCGGCGGTGACCAGCGCGACCGGTGGGGACGCCGGCCAGCCCGAACACGCTGTTTGGCGCGATGCGCCGAAGGAGAAGAAACGTCCGCACTCAGCGAGTACTCTCCACAAACTCTTTTATTTACACGTCGCCTGGGTAAAACAGGAATGCCAGAGCGGCGCCCCCTGTCATTCGTACAATGCAATACTGAACCGAAACCGAAACAAAACATGAGCTTGTGCAGAGGGCACGGAGGAAGACAAGTTTCAGCGCAGTCGCATTTTCAGCGCACCTTAAGACACTAGGGTTGTAACATTGTAGGGCGAGTAGGGCCAAAAGGACCGTCACGACGAAAACCAGTCGTATTCGCCTGGAACGTTGGTGTGGCTTCGCGTTCCCTCCTCCGCTCCTGGCCTTTCCACAAAGCTACTGCCTAAGTACGAAGGCCCCTACCGCGTCCTACGTCAAGCATCCCCAGTTAGCTATATGACTGAGCCTGTTCAATCATCTACGGACCGCCGTCGTCGCGGCCGCGAGACTGTTCACGTCGATCGACTGAAGCCGCATTATGACCCACCAGTTGTACCTGTTCCTTAGGTCGCCAGGATGGCTCCTTTTCCGCGGGGGAGGGATTTGTAACATGGTAGGGCGCAGCAAGCACGCCTGCGAAAGAAGAAGACGAAGACGGTTGTTGTTGGCGCTCACGCTTGCTCGGATTGGACCGCTGATCGCTTCAGCTGTGGCAATCTTTTAATAAACGCGTTACTGTCTCAACGTTAAACGCATGCCATCAAGGTCTTTAAAATTGCGTATCTATGTATTTTCTATTAAAGGAACACACCACCTAATACTTACCTAATTATGTTAAGCCTCAGATATGCGTAACATTTACTTTTTGATCGACAACGTTCAAAAGTATGAACAGCCGTACCAGTTCAAGATGGGTGGGCGGTAAGCAAGTGGTTCAACTTTGGCCGGTTGGCTGAATCGGGTGACGTGCCGACAAACAGAAAGACAGACAAAATTTCTGCGTTTAAGTTCCCCAAGAAAGACTATCATCTTTAAAACTCAAACATACTTAAATGGACACTTGCATTACAGAACAGAATATAGTAATAATTTCATAATACACAGTTAAACACAACGCACTAGTTCATGTAATATCCGTACACTTCATTAAGTCATCTTCCAAAAGAAAAAACTAATTTCATTTCTTGAGCAACAAAACAGGTCACCTGTTGAGCAAGAAACAGGACATCTTTCCTAGTGTCGATTGTCGAGGTGGTGCTCAGCATAGGCGTGCGCAGGGTTCCTCTTCAGATGGGCGGAAGGTTCGTCACAGCGCCCCCCTCCGACTTATGTGAATGTATGGCGGTGACATTGCGCCCCCTCCGTGTCGCAGCCCCACCCCCTCGCTATTGTGTGAACGTGTGGGGCAGATATTGCGCCCCCCCTCTTAGATGAAAGGGGGGGGGCGCCCTCTCTGCCCCCCCCCCCTGTGCGCACGCCTATGGTACTCAGCACTTACTAGAGTTAAGAATTTAGAACTATAACCGAACTGTCGCAACGTTTGTCGATGACATGACCCGCCTGTGTCGTAGGGCTGTCATCGATAAACAAATGTTCGCCGGACTTGTGTGCAATTCCCCAAGTACCATGACTGATTGAATATAGGAAGCCACTCATTGAGGGAGATCTACATTAAAGATCCAGGCAGTACGATCGCTTTTGCACTAGCACCCAAATCAATGCCTCCTCTATCACTCTGGACAGTCAGTGCTCCCTCTTTGACCTGATCAGGAAGATTTTTTCGAGAACTTCAGAGGTTTTGCATTCCAACAGTGGATACACTCGAGGCGTCAGTTGCCGAAGTCGTTCGTGACGAGCTTAAGCAAGCGTTCTCCGCAGCTGATCCTGGTCACGAGCACCGTTGCATGAGTTACGCCGATGGTGTCTGGTGTGAACCAGCCATCACCCCTATCGCGTCGTCCTACCTACCGCCTACAGCCGCAGTTTCAACACAGCCTCAGCAAGAGGCTTTGAGACGTCCGCCGGTGACTCCGATGCCATCATAGCACCACCTATCGCTTGCCGCGCCTTAGTCAACACCACAAGAGGACACTATGGAACGCCTACAGTTTCGAAAAGCGAACGCTGGGTGCACTGTCGATCGGCACCCGCTCTTCTTTAACTGCCAGAGTGTCGGCCATATCGCTCGCTATTGTTGGTTCCATGACACATCGGTTCACCTTCTGTGGTCATGGTATGACGGCTGCCGCTCCAACGACGACTAGGTTCGCCGTGAGGACACTGGTTTTAAAGGACCCCCAGTGATGTAGTCTCCCAATACCGAGTCGCTGCCAAATCACCAGCCCGACTTCACCAGCCCGATAGAGAACATCGCCACCGGCGATGTTCTCCATCCCCTGCACAGTAATCATCACCGAATCGACAAACTTGTTCACCCAGCACACGCCGGGGACACTAAAGGCGGCGATCTATGGGGGAAAGGTCGCAGGCCAACCACAACACTGTAACAAGCCCCGAATACTGCCACTACAGAAGGACCTGAGGCCGACGAACCTTAACAGCGACTCAACATGTGTGTTGACGGACAGCAATACAGTGTCGATACAGGTGCCGTCTTCTCCACACCAAGTCAAAACCTGGCTGCAATCCTTAGGTAAGTGAAAACGCCGTTGACAGGACAGCATATAAGAACTGCGGGCGGTCAATTTTTGCTACCTACTGGAAGACGTACAGGTGGCCACGAAATAAGTCGGAGCGCCGGACCGGTGGCCACTCGTCGGCGGATCACACCCGCGGAAAAGTACAGCCATGGTCTGCGCGTGCGCCGCGTCCCTAGCAAGCAAGCCTCGCTCCCTAGTGTATCTATATGGAGATTGCCTTGCATTATGAAAATGTGCGGTTTGTCCCAGTTAACGTTGTCACAACACACCCGAGGTAATATAGGCCCTTTTGCTCTTTCGTCGCCACATTCATCGTTCTCTCAGCATGCTGCAATGATTGAATAATAGGAATGGACTTTCGCAGGGAACATGGTGCGGTAATCAAGATCCCAGACCGCGTGGTTTTGATTTGCCAGAGTGCTGGTTTGACTGATTGTTTATTGCCTGCTCACGCATTATGCAGCGTAATCTCTAGCCACACGCGTAATCCTCGCAACATGACCTTAGTTACCGCTTCATTAAGAAATCTCAGTCAATTAACTCCTGTTAATTATGAACGTTAATTAACTCTTAATTAGTCTTCCTTTGGCGGGCCAGTCTTATCACGGAGTCTCGAATTGATGTCTGTATTACTCTTCGCAACCCTTGATCTTATCATTAGTAATTACGCTTATTTATTTATTAATACACATTAGCACGCTTTATCACAGGTCTTGGGACTCGCATTACTCATAGTTACTTGGTGCTTAAATCACCTTTAAGTGCTTTATTGAACTGTAGAGATAGATGCAGGATGCCGCTGTTGTCGTCGATGGGTGGCCGGATGGTCATTTTCCGCGACTGAGGAGCCAGTTAGGCATTCGGCTTTCAAAGGCGCCGATGCCCATTAACACGCATGCAGGCGCGCGTATGCTCCACCACGTTCATAAGCGCGCGCAAAGTGTTTTACACACAGCTTCCCTATGAAACTCGAAGAGGCACCTAACTATATCTTGGAGCAAGCCAGCAACTATTTAGATGCACTGGAGAGCGAGGCGAGATTGCTATGAATATCGCGCATACGCATACACTGGCACTACTTTTCACCGACGCGATCTGCCGAGGAGCAGCCACCAATCCGGCGCTACTAATCATTTTGTGGTCAACTATACAGCAAGAATCAACATAGGAGACTGCTCTTTCGTCGCCACATTCATCGTTCTTTCAGCATGCTGCAATGATTGAATAATAGGAATGGACTTTCGCAGGGAACATGGCGCGGTAATCAAGATCCCGGACCGCGTGGTTTTGATTTGCCAGAGTGCTGGTTTGACTGATTGTTTATTGCCGTAACACAGCTCATTTTGTCTCAATGAAGACGACATAGTTGTCTTGCCTCGATAGTGCACCATTGTTTCAGGGGCATGCGGCGTACAGTTCGACGGTGAAGGAGTCGCAGACCGAATGAGCTCGCTGCTTCACCTGACGACATTTCAGTCGTAGGAGGAATTGTCAATGTCATCGGCGGACGCACGAAGGTGCTATTGACCATAATCAGCACAGAACGCCGTCACTTTCCAAAGGGCATACCTGTGGCTTATATTGATGAGGTAGCAGATCTCCGCGGCTGCTTTTGAGCACTCCAAGCAACGCCTGCACATGAGCCAGAAGAGCTAGTACCTGTCTTGGGCGTCAGCCCTATTTTACCTCCGCAGGAGCGATAACACCGTCTAGCGCTGCTAGCCGAGTCCCACGACTGTTTTCCGTGGACCTCTAAAGTCAACCGGACACCCCGGACCATGCACCGAACCATCGCAGAGGACACAGCGAGGCCAATCCACCAAACCCCGCATCGTGTGGCTTCAAAAGAACGCGAAGCGATAGAACAGGTAGCCAAAATGCTTGAATACGACGTGATTTAACCGTCAAAGAGCCCCTGGGCGTCACATGTTGGTCTAGTCAAGGACAGCAGCCTGCGTGTCTGTGTGGGCTATGGAAAGCTAAATCACGTGACAAAGAAAGGTGTGTACCGGCTTCCCTGTATAAATTATTAGCTCGACAGGCATGGAAACGTACGTTACTTCTCTTCAGTGAACCTAAAGAGTGGATTATGGCAAATTGAAGTAGACCGAGGAGGTTGTTCAAAACCGCTTTTCTTACGCCAGACGGACTGCACGAATTTTAGGCCGTACCGCTCGGCTTATGCACCACACCCGCTACCTTTCAGCGCCTCATGGATACCGTGCTTTCAGGAATGTAGACGAAAATCTTATTACTATATCTTGTCGACGTCACTGTGTTTTCCGCAACGTTTGACGAACACCTTGAACGACTGCAGGTAGCTCTGCAGGCCATACAGTCCGCCGGCCTGACGCTGAAGCCAGAGAAGTCAGAAGCCAGAGAACCACACCGGCGAAGCAATGAATGCGAAAGAAAGAAATTGTAATAATATACGAAGTAAGGCTGGCAGCTAACTCATGGATCCGATATAGCGTAACTTTACAAAACGCTGGTGTTGGAGAATACGGCCGCTCTAGGGAGAGATGCTCTTTTCGCGCATTCTCATCGCGTTGAGAACGCAGACGAAGAAGGTATACGACGCGGAACCTGATGCCTGCCGAGACAGCGCGCGCGCCAGCGATCGCGACCGCGCCCTCAGAATGAAAGTTTAGAGCTGTTGCTTCTCGGGCGAACGCCTCCCCCCGTCACTTCATGCTCGTTCAAGACATGCTGGGCGTTTGCTCTCTGCTTGGCCATTCGACGGCAAGTCTGGCACGCGCAGGGTTGTTATCGCATGCGCCCTCCGGGTGGCGGAGATGGCCGGCTCGTTTTATCTCTGCTTTAGACGCCGTGGAGATGGTTTGCGCATGCGCAGTAAGGGTGGTCACGCCCCACACCACCACCACCACCATCGGATTGAACTCCGCTATAAGATGCTTCACATCTAAAACCTATTCGATCAATTACGCGGTACTTAGTTGAAAAGCCGAAGGTCATTTTCGCACAATAAAATAAGACTCTGATGCTGCTAGTCTGGCTAGCCTTAACCTGTTACTATTCCTTCCATAGAAGCTGTCACCTCCTGCCCTTCTTATGAGCTTGTGCTTCGAAAAGCAAATGTTTGTTCTCGAGTAAGGTTGTATTGATGGAACAAGCTTGCTTTTCTACTCGCGGCAACAACGGCGATCCATAATGTTCTTCTCGCCCACATGATGGACAATGTGCTAGCCAGAGGAATGAACAGGGTAGCTAATCGTCTTCCACTGCAAAGCCATCTTCATTTTATATGATACCAACGCACTTGATCTGAACAATATAAGTTAATAGTGTTCTTCAATGTAGGCAACTTGCTTTTCCAAGGCCTCATACCTTCCGGCGAGTGTGCGGTTTCCAGTCGTCAACTCGTGTATTAGTGCAAACCGTCTGAATTGTAGAAAACGCGTCAAGCGATTTGAACATAGCTTGAAAGAAAACGCCAAGCCATACGTGCTAGCTTGTACGCGGAACATCTTGTAGAAGCGGAAGATATTGAATCAACGGTTGTGTTATGCTCCGGTGATATATTGTTTGGAACACCAGTATTGGGAACTAGCTAAACAGACTTCGAACGCGACCGTCGAAATAAGTTTAACAGTTTTATTCATGCTTAGTTTCCTCATCCGGTGTGCATATACATTGCGATTAGTACATCGCACGCAAGCTCGAGTGTGTGGGATGTATGTTCTCTCTGAAAAAGGGGGTTTACAGCCTCTGCATGGGACGAAAGAAAATAAAGCACCAGTTATCCGACCCGAATAATTATGGTCATACATCCCGTCATTTGGGACAAAAGCATTTCAAGCAGGCAAAAACATTGTATGCATTTCCATTCAAAATATGTTAAGGGTGGTGTAGAAGAAGGTCCTCAGCTCGTCGCCCACGCTAGGATTAAGGTGCTCGCAACCCCAGCGCACATTCAAGTTTAACAACAGATGTACTACAAATGGGTGACATGCTATCCCCTACTTTTCTGTATTTACTGGTAAGTGTTTGTCCTTATTCGCAACTAATTAAGACTGACCGCAAAACGAGTAAAGATACACATTGTGTGAAACATATCGCGTAGTTCCCACAATATTCCAAGGAAAGACCTTCAAGGAAACGGTGCTTTTGACCATATTGCTGCAGAAATCCACGTCACTGAAGTCATGCACTCTCAATCATGTTTTGAAGTAGGTGACGCCAAACTAGTGTTTCAGAAGTTAAATATGTTGCTTGCGCTCTAAGGCAGCACTACGTTGAACCCATTCTGTATGATCTGTATTTCACCTAGCTTGTTGCCTTCAGAACTTTAATAGTATTCTGGTTATGATTCTTACCTGCTCAATTTTCTCTCTGCCTAAATTTATCTAAAAGAAAGCTTGCTCTGATGAAACACCAAGGTTTATGAACTCACGTTTGTATTGAACGAAAGAGGATGATCGCGTTGCAAGACCCCAGGAACCAGTATCACGTAGTCTTTGTATGCCCTCAAAACTGTCACATAGAAGTAAAGAGAGGAGAAAAAAATGACTGGATCCTTCAAAGTGAATAAACTTATAAAAATGGTGCTCCATAATCGAAATATCACCTCTGCTTTATTGGACTTGCCTTCGCAGCTGCCTCAAATTGCAGTTTTACAGCATCACAAACATATATTCAAACGTGCGGCCAGGCATCACCTGATGGCAGAAATATGCCACCTGCAGTTTTCACTCCCTTGTCCTATTCTCCCCAACAGCAAATGAGCAACTTCTCAGTGAAATGTGTGGCTGTCGTATGATTTACGCAATATGTTTCCTGGGAGGAGTCACCCGAATTACGGTAGCGTAACTTTTGTATTCGTGTTCTGTTATATCGGGTTCATTGGTAAAGGTGTTCACTGCATTACAGATCGCAGAAAGAAACCGCTCTCGCACTGATTATAAACATCGTAGATGTGCCTTGACGCAATAAGTAGTAGAGCACCCCTGGTACATGATTTACAATTCATTGAAAGGTCAGACCAGGCGCTTCTCAAGATTTGCTGAGGAAGGAATCACAACCTGGCCTCCACATCAAGAATGTCATATAAGAATGACATGTAGTCGGTGGAGTCTCCTTTACGCATTCAACATTGCCTGGCAGAATCGTAGAATCGCACCAGACGTCAAAACAAGTGCACTGTGCAACTAGTCAACGGTTTAAATCTGCCCAACCATTACAGAACGTGCCGCAGCACACATGCGGACGGCAAATTACGGATGCGTAGTGGGCACTTTGCCAAATATGGCGTAGTGGTCACTTCGCAGAAACACGTCACAGAATTATGGCGCAGTGGTCACTTACCAACTGTACATCCAGTAGATACTCCGTGAGAGTATAGAACGGGCAATGTGTCATGCGCAAACGTTGATTTTTGAACACGAAAGTGTTTTATGCCAGGGTCCACCAAGACTTTGGTGACGTATTTCCGTCACGGTTATGACGCTGATAAAATGGACGCTAATGAATGAGAAAGAAAGAACTATAAGAAAGAGTTACTCCGCCGGTAATCGAACCTACGACCTCTTGGACATCGACGATAACGCCCGGTGCTCTACCGACTAAACTAAAGAGGTATTTGTGCGAGCCTCCACAAACGCACCTTATATCTCTCACACATTGTCTCTTGCACGATGTCCTCTGTTGGCGGGGCTAGACGGGGCGGGTCGATGCTCCCGTCTGTCACCGGTGCAGTGAGGTAACGCGGCATGACACTTACTAGTGCCAATAAAGCACGATTAGGCGACGACGCAGTTAAAGCATGATCTGCGAGATTGAGCACCGGCGCCCGTTTTTGGAGGCCATGGTTAAAGCGTCTCGATACCAGCGAAGAACACTGGCCGCGCTAGCGTCGGAGAGTCGCCCTAGACGCAGTTACGATACGTTCATTGCCTTTCGCTTCGTGCTAGCGTGTGACGACTCGTTGTAAGAATACTGCAGCTTCCGCATGTACCAACGGTGCGTCACCGCCGCCGAGACAGACGCCAGAGGGACGCGGAACAGCTGCGCGTGTTCGAGGCTCGAGCTACGAACCTCTGACTCCCGTGTTGCTGAAGCGCAGTGTGCTAGTGCACGCGTTAGTACAGGCGTAGGTTAGCGCACACCGTGCCGTTTCTCTCCTTAATCGACAACACTTTTTAGAAGTGCATATCGATGAGCAGTGTTTATTCTGTGCTTTCTGGTGTCACAATTGCGCAGGATTCACGATACGTTGTATTCAGATGCATGTTAAAAACCGCAGCTACCACAACGGTTCAATCATGATTGTGGGCGTTAGTCGTCGCGATGGAGATGTGCCACTAGGCGTCAACATGGGTACGTCTACGCGCGATAGCTGCCAAACACCAGTAGACATTGTACAAGCTCTCATATATCACTACATAATGAGCGCTACTTCTGTGAAGACTCGTTTCACTTTCGTGTTACACCGACTCGTATGACGGAGGGATCAGTCATGTTTTTTATGGCATGGTTGAAGGCGATGCGCACGGGGCCCGATTACGGTATCGCGTTTTACTTGAGAAGGGGAAGTTCAAATATCTTCCATGCATGTTGCATTGTATACAGTTATACTGGCATACAATGTTGACTGGCATTGTATGCCAGTCAACAACGAGCTTATAAAGCGACTTCACCCTCTTCAAAGTCAGTCAAGCGGTAGTCGCTGAACTTGCGTAGAAGTACACTAACATAATACAACTAGACTTTGACAAATGCACTACTCTGCCTGAAGGCACACAGTACTGGAAGAATGTTTTCGACGGCATGAGGACACAGCAGGACGAGTTGATGGCTGCAAACTGCACCCTTAACAATAATAATAAACATAATATCCAGGTTTTCACATGCCAGAACCACGATAGGATTATGAGGCATGCTGTAGTTGAGGGCTCCGGAAATTTTGAGCATCTGGTGTTCTTTAATTCGCACTGACATTGCACAGTGCACGAGAAACCACACCCTCACCAGAAGAAATGAGGCGTTGAAAAAGCATCTTGCTAATTCAAGAGCAGTTTTAATTGAATAATGTTGAGATCAAATGCGTTGCTATCACATGAAATGAAAATAGAAACGAAAATTGAAGACCATTAGCGGCCCTGTTGCTTCCTCGGGCTACGACGCTGACTTTCTTGTGGACGATAACTACAAAGGGAAGAATATTATCCCTCGCCTTGGTTACCGCGGGAAGGAAAATAAGCTTCATTCTAAGGACCTGCAAAGCCCATATACCTACCCGCCTAATTGGCCTTTTTAGTATTACTCATTATCCTGTGTTCATTAACTACAACATTACTATCGAGAAGAAACGTTTGCTTTGAGAAGCCCAAACTCTTCAGAAGGACATGAGCTGGGAGTTTTTCTGGACGGCCTGCTAGCAGATTACGGCTAGGCAACTAGCAGCAGAAAAGTTTAGATTATAATGTACCAGAACGACCATCGGGTTTTCAACTAAGTTGCGTGTAATTGATCAAAGAACACATTTCTACTATTTTTCAGTTGCTTCGGTTCTCGTTTCTATGCATCTGCCAATTATGTCCATTTCCGCTGTACAAATATTTCCATTACTCTCCGACAAATGTCGTTATCTAGTTAATTTCAATGCCTTCGAAAGAATAATGACAATATTAGTGCTTTCCTTCACAGTACAAAACACCCTTTTTCATATATGTCAGTATCAGAGACCTGTTTTTTTGTTGTCGGTGGTGACCTATACATTTTTCCAATACATATCTATTTTCTCCGTCCGTCATATGCTCATGGACTTTCAGTCATTTTCATTTCTTGTGACATTAATTACAATCGTATACCAGAGCTTTCCATTGACATTCCAACTATCAACTCAGTTTGTATAGAAATCGAGTAGCCTCATCCTAAACATAATCGAGAAAATTTAATGCTTGCTAGCATTTATTTTTCTCCTTATCCTTTACTTGCTCATGCTTATCGTGTCCTGAGAGTCACCTAGAACATTTCTACCTCAAATATAAAAATATTTTGCTGGGAGGCGGTGTGAACACAAAACTATTACATTATCTTTGGAGTTGTGCGAATGCTTATCCCCTGGAGTCGAGAAATATGATGTAATGTGCGAAAGTATCCAATTAGCACAACGAAAGAAGGGGAACTTTAAGGGCTTCTTTTTGTTTGCTGGACACAACATTAATTAGAACTAACAGGCAAGAAAGCAAAGGAATGCACAGCAGATGTTTTTGTAGTAATTATGTCGTAAACGTGAAGAAACTAAAGTGCACAAAAAGAAAACGTGCCCCCGGCAGGAACCTAACCAGCGACCGGCGAATAACTTTGCCTGCTTTCCTTGCGAGCTCCTTACATGCCTATGTACGCTTGACATTCAAATTGCGGGACACCTGAATGTTATTCATTCCTGGCACAGTAATTGCAAGCCCATAGTACTCTTGACATTCTGATTGAGGGACACCTGAATGTAGGTCAGTTTGTGAATAAATATTTGCAAATGCAATGCTATATACACATGTAATGAATATAATTCTGATCCAAATACGCACCTCAATTAATAAGTGATGACATTCTTGCTAACTTACATGTCTTACGGATCTGCTTGTGCGATCAACAAATGTTCACGTGTGACGTATGAATGTTTTCCGTAAATCCGTTTCACACATACGGATTCCGTACGTTCGAAGGAACGGAATCCGTATGTGTGATACGGATGTGCGCAAAGATCTGTCCGCATACGCCATGCTTTGCACATATTCCTTACATCCGTATGGGTCTTTCCATATAACAGATACGGACTCCGTTCCTTCCTTAGGACCAAATCCGTAAGCCCATACGGCATTCCTTATGCACTATGTGTCAGTCTCCTTATCTTCCTTGCAATTTCCGCACACATACGTAAGAAATACGTATATTCCTTATGGCAAGTACACGGTATCCGTATGTTTTCCGTAAGACCACATATCGAATTATTCAATAGGGACCTAGACCGCGCAGAACAATAACGGCGAGACCTTCTCCAACATGGAGCTGAAAACAAACAAAAAGGAAAGTAAAGGAAGACACCTTTTATGAAAACGTGTGTGCGTATGACGGAGAAGCGTTTTCAAAAGAAACACGCACAATGGACTAATTCTTCCGAACAGGAGTTGCCTTGAATCCATGCAAAACCACCCGAAAACGGGTAGTTGTGGTGTGCTCTTTATAAAGCCCCAAAAGACGGGACCAGTGCGAAGACTGGTTGCGCTCACTACAACACAGACAACACAACACCCCGAAAACGGGCGAGTACTCCCAAAAACGCGCTTTATGATGGACTTGTTGGTAAACCTAATTTTTCTAGAGAACGGGACAAGGACAGGTAATGGAACACCGCAACGAGAACAAGGACAACAAAGGAACGAAGACCACATCAGAAGTGCTGACTGTAGGGCATACGCTTCGCTCCTTTGTTTTCCCCGCTATCATCGCGCTGTTTCAGCCTGTGCTCTAATTATGAACCAACCAGTCGCGGATGTTGTTACTAATGCAAAGGGCGAGACAACAAAAGCTGCATTCACGTTTGCTTTCTTCATTGTTCCGGTTTTGGGACCCGCCACGGCAGTCTAGTGATTATTGTACTCGACTCCTACTCTAAGGCAGGGGGATCGGACCCCGGCCGCGGCGGCCGCATTTTCGTAAAGGCGTAAATGCTTCAGACCCGCTTACTTAGATTTAGGTGCACGTTAAAGAACCCCAGATGGTCGAAATATCTGGCGGGCTTCACCACGCCGTCCTCCGTAATTATCGTTGTTTTGGAGCGCAGAACTGCAACATTCACTATTATGTTATGTGATTGAGCATATGTTCTTTCCAAGTTTGAGGTGGGCTGTTTTTTCCGTGCTTTCCGGAAAGAGAATTGCTGGAGTTCATTGCAAACGAAGCCATTTGTCTATCTCTCTTTCTCTCTCTCTCTCTCTCTCTCTCTCTCTCTCTCTATATATATATATATATATATATATATATATATATATATATATATATATATATATATATATAGCGTTGGATGTCTCTAATGTGCCGTCCTCTTCGGCTCTTCTCCGAGAGCACGCCCCTCGCGCTCCGAATCTGCGCTCTGTCTTGACTGTCGCCGTTGTGCTTCGTCGACTATGGCCGTCAATAAAGGCCTTTATAATTTGGTGGAGAGTGCTGCGCCGTCCAACCTGCTTCGGTCCCCGTTCGATGCCCCTGGCGCTTCGATCCCGTACCGTGTCCTCTACTATGCCTCAAGACGCCGCCCAGCAAAGGCCTTCCCTTGTACCGACCCCATGCCCCAGTGTCCCCCGCATTCGCGACCCTCCTGTCTTCACCGGCGCGGATGGCACTGACGTGAAGGACTGGCTCGAGATATACGAGCGCGTGAGCGTATCCAACAAATGGGATGAGGCAGGAAAACTGAGCAACCTGGTTTTCTATCTCGCGGTTGTGGCAAGCCTATGGTACAACAACCACGCAACCGATTTCCTCACGTGGTCTGATTTCAAGACCGCCATCATCAACGTGTTTGGCCGCCCTGCCGTTCGTAAACTGCAAGCCGAACTGCGGTTACGTGAACGACTCAGCAGACCAGTGAGTCTTTTACGAGTTACATCGAAGACGTCCTCAACTTGTGCAAGAAGGCCGACGTAACCATGTGTTAGTCTGACAAGGCCCGCAACGTTCTGAAAGGCATCGACGACGATGCCTTCACCATGCTGCTCGCCAAGAACCCTCGTTTTGTGACAGAGGTGATCACGCTCTGCCAAAGCTACGAGGAGCTGCGCCTGCCGCGGTTGCTTACCCGTCGACCTCCATAACGCGACGCCGATCTCGCTGGCTTGTCGGCCATTTCTGATCACTCGGCCTTGCTCGCCGAGATGAAATCATTCGTGCGCGAGGAAATTGCCCGTCAGTTTTCTCTACTGGCCTTCCCTAAATCGCAGCAAGTTGAACAACCGTCGACTACACTGCCGTCTCCCTTACGCCGAGCTATTCAGCAGAAAATCGCGGAGGTCACGCCAAAATACCACCAACCACCTCCGGCGCCTGCGCCGCGCAGTTACGCGCAAGTTGTAGCCAGGCCACCCCAAGTGATCTCTGTGTCTGCCCCACATACTTACGCCGAAGCCTTTGCCAGACCACAGGCATTCGAGGCGAGTATGCCGGCTGCGTACGCCGACGTCATTCCTAGGCCACGACTGCAGCCCACCAGGCAGTCCTATGAGCCGCCGCCCCGTCCAGCGCGTCTTGGGCCATGGATGGGACCTACTCCGGCGAACTGATGGCGCACATCCGATAACCGCCCCATCTGCTTTGCGTGCGGTTGCGTCAGTCACGTTGCCCGCTACTGCAATTGCGTGCTGTCGCCGCGAGTCGCCTCAAACATCCCAAGCCAGTCAAGCCGCCCGTATTACGATACACCGTCGCCGATGTCACCGCCGCCTCACCCATCTCCATCTACCCGCCATTCACCGTCACCACGACGCTGCTCACTGTCCCCGATGCTGCCGTGTCTGGTCCCGCGCGATCAGGAAAACTAGTTATCGCAGTCCTCGAGGCAAGGGCTGCGACGCTATCGAACTGCGAAAACCCTCAGCGAAGCCCATCGAACGTGATAGCTGTGTTTGTGGACGGTGTTCCCGCATCTGCCCTTATCTACACTGGAGCCGCCGTATCCGTTATCGACGCAAAGCTCAGTCGAATACTGCGAAAAGTGACGACGCCACTTTCCGGGCTGTCCCTCCGTACAGCCAGCGGCCAAAGTATTCACCCTACAGCGGTGTGCACAGCCCGCGTCATGATTAAGGATGATCTGTACGAAGTCGAATTGATCATAGTTCCTGCATGCTCTCACGACGTCATCCTTGGATGGGATTTTCTCGCCCGCCACGACGCCGTAGCTCATTGCGCACCAGCCGAAATAGAGCTCTCACCATTCTCTAATTTGACGCCGGCAGACAGTCCATCGGCTGCGAGCAAGGTACTCGTCAAAGATGACATCAAAGTGCCTGCAAACTCTTCAACGGCGGTGTCAGTCTACCACGCCAGTCTATCCGACACCATTGCACTCATCTAGCCATATAACAGTGTTTGCACGATGAAAGGATTGCTGGTGCCTTTCGCGACCGTGGAAGTCACTCAGCGCAGCTCCTCTATTTTTGTAACCAACCCCTCCACGTACAGTGTTACGTTGGTACGAGGGGAATGTCTCGGCAGCGTGGGACCCCTCGAAGACGCAGAAGTTATGGACAAACCCCATGACATGCACTGCCCTAGTGCCAGTACGCTTAGTGCTGTTTCAACGTCTGGTTCATCACCCGCTGACGTATTTGGTTCCTCCAGCTGACAACCTTACGCATGTCCAGCGTTCCCAGCTTCTGGCCTGTTGGAAGAATTTCGCTCTTCTTTCGATGTCGTTCAAACTTCTCTCGGCCGCACGCCGCCGTTACGCATAGCATCGACACTGGCGACCACCTGCCACTGCGGCAACGTCCATATCGCGTATCTCCCACAGAACGCCATGTAATTGCCGAGCAAGTCGACGACATGCTTCGACGCGATGTTATTCGACCCTCTAACAGCCCCTAGGCGTCTGCTGTCGTTCTTCTTGCGAAGAAGGACGGTTCTGTGCGGTTCTGTGTGGACTACCGACGACTCAACACGATCACTCGTAAGGACGTGTACCCACTGCCACGAATAGACGACGCGAATGGCAGCCGGCAAGGAGCCGAATCCTTTTCATCTCTCGATTTGCGCTCAGGGTACTGCCAAGTACCTATGGCTGATGACGCTCGACCGAAGACAGTCTTGGTCACGCCTGACGGCCTGTACGAATTCAACGTCATGCCGTTTGGGCTGTGTAATGCGCCCGCTGCCTTTGAGCGCATGATGGATACCGTTCTACGCAACCTGGAATGGCACTCGTGCTTGTGCTGCCTCGAAGACGTCGTCGTTTTTGCGCCGGGCTTCTCCACGTATCTTCAACGCCTACGGCATGTTTTGACGCTTTTGAGCGACGCCGGTCTGCAACTGAATCTAAAGAAGTGCCGATTTGCAGCACGGAGGCTGACAATCCTCGACTACGTCGTGTCCAAGGACAGAATTCTCCCCGACCAACCAAGCTTCGGGCCGTGACCGAGTTCCCCAAACCTACGTCCGTCAAAGAACTGCGAAGTTTCGTAGGACTATGCTCCTACTTTCGCCGCTTCATTCGAAACTTCGCGACAATCATATTGCCGCGCGTCTTATTTTTCATAGGTTGAAGCGTCACCCACAAAGACTGTCTGGAACGATCAGCGCAAACCGCGCCACAATTGTTCGAGAAGCTTCGCGATCATTGTAGATCATTTCGTTAAGATTGCTTGCCGCACGCGAATGTTCCAGATTTGTCGACAGATAATGCCGCCACCAGCGATATCACTGGAAAATTCGATAGCGCCTGTATAAAAGCCGACGCGCTTGGCCGCTTGTCAGTTTTATCGACGGCCGACGCCCTGTTCGCCGCTATCAGTGTACAACGTGTATTGCTGCAGTTTGGTTTTTCACTTCCCGGCCACAAGTTCGGCCAAATAAATAGTTTCATCTTGGACGCGCCGACGGCTGTCTTCTTGGATATCACGACAACGTGTCAATATAGCCACTGACCACGTGTCAATATAGCCACTCCTTGAAAGTAACGGGCCCCTCCATTCGTGGTCGTCAGAGTGCGACGACGCTTTCGCAATGCTCCGTCGTTTGTTGACGTCGCCTCCCATACCACGCCAGTACGACCCTATGGCCCCTACAGAGGTACACAAAGACGCCAGCGGTGTTGTCTTGGCGCTGTCCTTGTGCAGCGCAAACCAGCATTCCCTGAATATGTCGTGCCATATGCAAGTCGTACGCTTACTAAAGCCGAAACCAATTACACCGTCACCAAAAAGGAATGCCTGGCCATCATCTGGGCCCTTACGAAATTCCGACCTTATTTGTATGGTCGCCCATTTGATGTCATCACCGACCATCATGCAATATGGTGGTTGTCGTCATTCAAGGATCCCTCAGGCCGCCTCGCCCGCTTGGCACTTCGCCTACAAGACTACGATATTCGCGTGCTGTACCGCATCGGACGCCAGCATGCTGACGCCGACGCACTGTCGCGCTCCCCCATGCCCGACGACAATACCCAGAGCTCAGTGTCTCACAACGCCGTTTCTTCCATCGACATTCACACCATCGCTACTGAACAGCGCAATGATCATTGAATTGACTCAGGGATAGATTTGCTGACTGATTCATCGGCAACATCATCCACTCGCGTGTTGCGTCGTCAAGCCCACCATTTCGCCGTTTGCGACGCCCTCCTCCACCGACGAAATTACGGCAACGGCGGCCAGTGGCTACTCGTAATACCCCGCAGTCTGCGTTCTGACATATCCGAGTCGTTCCACTCTGACCCGCAATGTGCACACTCTGGGTTATCGAAAACCTACCACCGCATTCGCCAACGCTACTTTTGGCGAGGGATATACCGTTACGTGCAGAAGTTCGTTCGCTCCTGCATCGATTGTCTAGAGCCAACGCACCTGCCGCCGGCAGGTCTGCAACCTCTACCTTGCCCTGACCGGCCGTTTGGGCACGTTGGCATCGATTTGTATGGAGTACTTCCCCTAACGTCGGCTGGTAACCGCTGGGCCATCGTCGCTGTTGACTACTTTACGCGATACGCCCAAACTGCCGTCCTCCCAGCGGCTACAGCGCTGTTCAGCGATCGAGGTCGTGTCTTCTTGTCGGAAGTCGTCGAAGCCATTCTCAAAAAGTGCAACGGTGTTAACCGGAAAATTACTGCTTACCACCCGCATACGAATGGCCTCACCGAACGCTTTAACCGCACGCTCACGACACCCTCTCGATGTACGTTGCAGCCGATCACACAAATTGGGATGCCATTCTTCCTTTCGTCACCTACGCCTATAATACCGCCCCTCAGAGCACTACTGGTTTCTCACCCTTTTTCCTATTGTACGGCAGGTACCCGTCGCACACAATCGACGCAATCCTTCCATACAATCCGGATCCGTCGGAGTGGGTGCCTGTTTCTGCTACAGCCAGACTTGCTGAGGAGTGTCGCGAGCTTGCCAAGACATTTACTACGCATGACCAAGAGCGGCAGACTAGCATTCGCGGTGACACCACCTCTTCTGTGCCCACGTTCCTCCCTGGAGCGCTCGTATGGCTCTCGGTCCCTACCACTGCAACACACTCTCTTCCAAACTACTGCCCAAATACGAAGGCCCCTACCGTGTCGTCGAACGCACATCCCCGCTCAACTACCTGATCGAACCCATTGAACCATCTTCGGATCTGCGCCGTCGAGTGCGCGACATTGTCAACGTGGAGCGCCTGAAGCCCGACCATGACCCGCTAATAGTGAGAAGCACTTAGGTCGCCAGGCGGCTCCCTTTTCGTACCCGGGGTAATTGTAGAGAAGCATTGGAAATCTGTAATGGGTCGTCCTCTCAAGTGCCTTCTCTGAGAGCACGCCATCGCGCTCAGAGTGCGCGCTCTGTTTTGACTGTCGCCGTTGTGGTTCGTCGACTATTGCCGTCAATAAACGCCTTTATAATATACAGGGTGTCCCAGCTATCACGCAGCATACTTTAAAAAAAGAGGAACGGCGTTACACGAAGAAAACCACTGCATAGTGTTCCTAGTACACTGGAGTAGCCATTGCTATTTCATTTGTTAATTAGGGTTAATTACTTAGTCATAATTATATTTGTAACTCGACAAGTACTCACCTAATTGTCAAAATGTCAATGAGGCGTATGTAGGCATGTTCAAATGGCATCCAACTGCGCTACCTTCAACAACGTGCTAATTGCGCGCTCATTTTTTCCGCTTGATCAAGAAAGCCCGCGAAATATGAGAAGTGACACCTGACTAGACTGTTGCGCGCGTCGGAAACCAGCGCCCTCAAACAGACTCCCTGTGAGGTAAACAGTATCAAGGAAAAAATGCAGAAAGAAAAAAAACGCATCGACCTATCTGCCGCTCCCCGGCCTAAGAAACGCACCGCTTGGTTTTAGAGTCAGGCCGTATTCAGAACACCTGCCGCGTTATCAATGAGAACAGTCGGCCGTGAGATATGGATGATTGCGGCGTACTATCGAACGGAATGAATCCCAGAGAAAGTGCACGCATATCGTTGGCGCCCTACTGGGTCGTCCTCTCAAACCCTTGCCAAAATGCGGAACGCTGTCTCTCGCAACGGACAACAGGCAAAGCGGTTGTTTCCTGTAAGCTTCTTTGAGGGCGCTGGTTTCCTTTGCGGGTGGGAGCGGAGTCACGTGTTATTTTTCATATTTCGCGGCCTTTCTTTATCAGCAGGAAAAAATGAGCGCGTAATGAGTACGTTGTTAAAAACTGCGCCGTTAGATATCCTTTGAACATGCCTACATACGCCTCATTGACATTTTGACAATTAGGTGAGTACTTGTCGAGTTACAAATATAGTTATGACTAATCAATTAATTCTAATTAACGAAAAAAATAGCAGTGGCTACTCCAGTATACTAGGAGCAATATGCAGTACGTTTGTTTCGCATAACGCCGTTCCTCTTTTTTTTAAATCGTGCTGCATGATAGCTGGGACGCCCTGTATATATATATATATATATATATATATATATATATATGTAGTCGACATGCGGCAGAGAAGGGTCGTCTCGGATCGGAGCAGGCCAGATGGAATACTGAGTCGTAGGCATGGACACAGGTGATGAAGACGGGTGTGGCGAAAACCGGGCGTGTTCCACATAGACCTTGCGACATCATGCGCAACACTCTAAGAAAAGATCGAGTAAAAAGGGCGTCTTTTTGTCCCACAACAATAATCGTCATTTATTTTGCCTTCCTTTCCTTGCACTATCGCCGCGCGCCCGGCACTTTCTGGTCACGAACGACATGCGCGCTATCAGCGTGACATAGCATTCTTGGTAGGAAAGTGGCCAGCGCCGAGTTTTCAAGAAAGGAAACGCACGCAAGCCAGATGACGATTATTGTTGTGGGACAAAAAGACGCCCTTTTTACTCGATCTTTTCTTAGAGTGAAGCGTATTAATCTTTGCTGCTGCGTCGCTTCTTGATAGTGGGTAAGGTTCCATCACGCCATTTTCGTGAGCATTCTTAGCTGCATCGTCGGCATGCTCGTTACCGATGATGCCGCAGAGCACACTTGGCTAGCAGAACTCCATGTGTGCTGATTCAATTTATCTTTTATGATGCACCTGTATGCGTACTAATTAATGATCATGTTCTGTACTGCTCTTCCTGTGAAACGGTGGGGGGATGTTTCTGCAACGAGTTACTCTACACAATAGTCTGCCTAAAAAGAACGGATCACTGGAATTTCGTTACCGCGGATATGGCGTCCTTGCACGTTTGAAATCAACTGGGAAAGCCTAGAATCTTGAGCGCACGCTTTTTTGAAGTTCAAGAATGTTTGTCAGCATATGGGGGACAAATGACATTTTTCTATGATCTGAAATGGTTTTTGTTTTGGTGAGGACTGCGTAAATAAGAATGCAAGGACATTCAAACGCTCACACAAATGATCTACTCGAGTTCGTAAAGCTAAATCACGCAATCGGAGAGCACCAGCGACTGCAGAACACTCAATCGAGTTCCACCGCTGAAGCAAATTTACGAGGTCTTTGTGGATCTGGCAGCAACATGGGTGGTTGTCGGTATCAAAAATAAATGTATAGTGCCAGCAAACACTTGAATCCTAAAGCGTGGACGTAAAATGAATGTGTATATGGCGAAGTCATTGTTACTGTGAGTGCCACCCATATCAGCCGATGGTCCGAATTCTAATGCCAGCTCTCTAGACATTCACGGCTGCGCTGGGAGTGATAACTTTAAGATCAGAGACAATGGGCTCAAATCACAAAAGTTCTCTTTCGTATGTGCGCTTCCCCATTTTTCAGCCAGCTTCTCAAATGATATGCCCTACTGCGTGATTGGCTAAATTGGTGTGCTACTAAATGTTTTAATCTAACATGTTTATGTGAATACGAGCTGTGGTCATTGTCAACGTACTTTCTCTGCCGTTTAGTGGAATAGAACACAGCAAGAAAGAAAGAAGGCGTCGACCACAATATATCAGTTTCAAATGAACTTCAGCGTTTGTAATGTTCGTTTTTCCTTGTGTCCTGCGCGGCTACACAATGCAAAAACTGTGTCCAATAGTTGCAGTTATCAGATGACCCAGTACAGCCTCACACTCGCATAAACTTACACCGTATATAAACAAAACACTGAGCTTTTATGCCAGGTTACCAGATTACCTTATCGCGATATCAGATGTGGTATTTGTATTACCAACAGAGCATTAATTGGCGAAAAAAAGTCACAGTTTCGCCACAGTGGCGAAGTAATGAATGCGACAGCAACGAATTAGAATGTTACACGAAGAACGACAAGCATCTCGATACTTGCAACGTGCCACTCGAGCCCAAAGGACTGGCGAAAAGAACACACACAGGACGACCGCGAACTAACAACGGTCACACCTTGACACTTGCATCGCACTGCTCAAACACAAGGTAGGACACTCGAAGAGAACGCACAATTACACACAGGATGCGCGCGAACTAACTGTTACGGTTGTTACGTCTTCGTGTTTGAGCAGCGCGGTACAACCCAACGCTCTTAGACTTCTTTTTCTTTAAAACTTCGGTGGCTGGGGTGACCCCTCCGCGTCTCCTGCTACGCGGTGGCGTTCGACGCATCGTTTACTCGGCGGTACACACCGTCAGTTGGTACAGAAATGGGCCACCTTTTAGTGCACGTCTGAAGGAAAATGTAGAGGCGTTGCTTTAAAGCAGGCCCTTCGGGCAATCTCGCAGGTGATACTCCACATACTGAAGCACCTCTGAGCTCCGCTTGCCGTTAACGTTAAATGATGTATATACATTGTCGCTGTTATGCCAAACAGCCGGTGGCGCATGGCCGAGTTGTTTAAAGCAGTGCGCTACGGAGGCAGAGGGGACGAAGGTTCGAATCCCGGTGGCGCGCTTCGAAATTTTTGTTCTTCTGATTTATTTTTCTTTGGGGTTTTATTTATAGGTACCTACATATACATATTCGGGACAGGACGGCGTCGCCAGACGGCGACGGCAAAAACCTGCCGAGAGTGTCCATATAATTGCTGTCGCAATAAAATAGCGCGAAACTCAAGGGTAGTTGTTTAGCCCATTAGAATTTCCCGCACTACATTCCAAACGTCGCTGATCACAAACACCTTCGGGCCCCGATTTGCTCTAGATCAATCGGGGCCAATAATATAGAAAATAAAGCGCAATATATGTGTACTGAAACATCGTTCTGTAACTTTACCGCCTAGCCTACCGGTGCTGAAAGCGAGGCTGCAGTTTCCGTCAGTGAGCCAGTAGCTGAAAGTCGTATAGAACACCTGCAACGCGAGCACAGATTATTTCGCGCTCTTTGTCAATGCAACCATTCAATTTTGCCTCTCTTGTAAGATCTGCGCTACGACGTCAGTACATCAGCAATGACGTCCATTTCGGCTAACAGGAAGATAACGACTGTAGATCAGCCCTTTGCGCACACGCTGACGTACGTACGACTGCGCCCTCCGGCTAGCCAAGGTGAATGAAAGCCCTGACGAAACTGTTTCGACGAAAGATCTGGTGTCAATGATTTTGGGAAATAGGTATTTGACATTTCATTACAATTTCCTAGAAATTTGCCGTCAACAAACATTGGTATGGCTTCAGCTTAAATACGTGAACAATGCCATTTTACGTTTACGACGCTGAGAAGCTGGTGGAGACGATCTCATTCATGACGTAGGTCGCTTGTCTCCTCAAACGCGATAGCAGCTTGTCTTGTGCAGTGGCGTGCACCAGGGTAAAATGGGTTCTCAACCGTACGCCAGGTGGAATGCTGAGTGGGCGGTGCTTGCATTGCTTTTTTTCGTTGTCAGTCACCTTTTCCTAAACCTTTTCCACTATCGCATTTCCTGTATTATTCCTGTGTTAACAGCGTTGCTGAGGAAGCTCCCCGTAATGTGTCAATCGTGAACAGAAATCATCATCATGAACCGGCTCGCGCTCTCTACATTCTCTGCTTCATATTCGTCCTCTTTTGCTTCGCTCCCAGAACACGTGCCCTGATTTCTCCGTCGTGTCCGATAATAACCCTCATGTGTGAGAGAACGTGGACAGAGAATTAGAAAGAAAGAAATTGAAAGAAAGAATTAGAAAGGAAAAGAAAAAGAGTGATTCTTGGCGAAAAAGAAATCTTCACGAGGGTATTCAAACCCCCCGTACCCTCGATCCTAAGGCGAGCGCCTTAACCACTCGGCCGTCAATGCACGCTTGCAGAGCATAGCATAGTCTGGAACGCAGCAAGGGTGCGGGAAAGGGAAGTTAGCCTGATGACTATAGCTGTGATGGTGAAGAGGCGGGAAAGGAGGAGGGCAGATATTAAAGCATGACATAAAAAGAATGGGAAAGAGAGAAATAGACTGGAAGAAATGCAGAAAAAGAAAGAGAGAGAACAAAAGAAAGAGTGACAAAGAAGTAGTGTGAGATAGAGAGAAAAAAGGTTGGAAACAAGCAGGAAGCATGCGTTAAAGAGGGAGAGAGGAAAATAAAGGCATGAAAGAGAAAGAAATAGAAAGAAACGAAGATATGGCAAGAAAAAATTCGACAGATCCCAAGTACCATGGGAGTCAATGTTATGCGAAGCATGCAGCGGGAAGGTGACTGTGGCGTATTTTTTTTTACTGAGCGAAACATTACAAAATGACGCCAAAGATTTCGTATAAATTTGATACGCACACATATATGTTGAAGAGCCGCATATCTGTTATATAACCAGTTGTTTACAGTTGGGTGACGCTACCAACGGACAGTGAGTATTACCAACACCAAATGCGGTAAGCTGATATGTTGTGCATATACTTGTCCCTTATGATTGAGAACGCGCGCACATTTCACGAACCCGTGTGCATGTGTGGAAGAAGTTCTTGAAAGTTCTTGAACAAGGTCGCCATCCCCATGATCACGGAGCACCAGCAGCTGGTCATGACTTCTTATCGGATCAGGCCGTGATTGCGGTGACGAGGGGTCCATGTGTAAAGTAGTGTGAGGTATGGTACAGCTGTTGGAAATCGTGGATGCCTCGGTCATTTCTTCAACAAATTGTCTGTCGATAGAACCGACAGTGTGTCGGAATCTGAAGTCACCCTTCGCGTTGGTGAGGTCGAGGCCGTCGAGGCTGGTAGGCCTGAATAGTGCTACGTAGACCAACATCAGTGCATGGCACTTGTATTCGTAGACTACCAGGGCGTAGGTGGCCTACGTATCCTAGTCTACAAAGCGGCTTTTAATCAATCTGGCATCATCCTTCGTCAGCATAAGCCTTGTGAGAAATGAAGAGGACACTGCGTCGTTCTGGTGGTGTAAGAGCACTTTACGGTGCGGTGATGCGAATATCATACGTAACTTTCGTTAATGTATTCCTCCGGGGTCGAGCAGTGCTTCAATATAGCTGGGTGAATCATAGGAATCATAGGAATACAAATGTAATGTTTATTAGACTGCTATAAAAGCGAGGCCAACACTGGAACCACAGACGTTAATCGGATATGACGCCTGTATCGTATGAGTATACACATCGTAGGAACATTATGTTGTGTTTATTGGTTTCTTTCCAAATTAGATAGCAAGCACCAAAAGCACAGTTGACGTTGCACCGACATTACGCCTGCATAGGCTGTTTTTCCAAAACAATCTTTACACCTGGCGTGGCTCTGCGGTAGAATACCCGATTGCCACGCAGAATGCTGGGCTTCGATTCCTGCTGGGATCCTAATTTTCATTCTTTCCATTCGTCGCGTCAACGCTACCGATGTTGGTTTTTCTTAACGCTGTTCCATTTAATGTCTGTTATCGCCGTTCCTAGGTAGATATAAACTGTCAATCACCTGTGGCTCATACCCGTGCACCGCGGCCTGTGGTAAACGGGTACGTCTCACACGCGTCTGGAGGAAAGGGTTTGACGACGTACGCGACAAGATTTTCACATTATTCATGCCATGGCGTGACAGTCTTATTCGTCAAATCTTCTTACCATCCCATGACAATTTCGGTCTAAATCAACTTAAGGAGGCGATCATGACAGTTCCCAGACGTAGGCGGCTAGATAGATAGATAGATAGATAGATAGATAGATAGATAGATAGATAGATAGATAGATAGATAGATAGATAGATAGATAGATAGATAGATAGGTAGATAGATAGATAGATAGATAGATAGATAGATAGATAGAAACGCTCAAAGTGGCAAAGGTTCGCTAAGAAATGCTTCGCATTTAAAATAAATAAAACGACACAGCAAAATACAAAGAAGAAATGAAGACAGAAATAGAGCGAGAAACAAGGACCAACTTTGCAAATCTTGCCAAAACAGCACACTCGAAGACTACCTAGGCTACCTACATAGAATGCCGCCTCCAGTGCAAGCTACGCTAATTTTAAATGCGAAGCATTTCTTAGCGAACCTCAGGCACTTTGGGCGTTTCTATCTACGTATCTATCTATCTATCTATCTAGGCGCCTACGTCTGGGCGCTCTCCTGGTCGTCTCCATAACTTGTAACATACCAAAATTGGCACAGCAGAGGATCAGTGTATGACGAACACGATTCACTGGTCATGACATGAAAAACGCAAAATACCTGTCGCCTACGTCATGAAACCCTTTCTCTCAGTCACGTGTGACACATACCCGTTTAGCAGGGCTCATGTGCCACAGCTGATAGAAAGTCTCAACCAACACAGTAACCTCGAACACACACATTGACACGCAAGGAAAGTAATAATAATTCTTGGGGTTTTATGTCTCGAAACCACGATGTGATTATGTGAGACGACGTAGCGAAGGGTTCCGGAATTTTGACAATCTGGTATTCTTTAACATGCACCGAGATCGTAGAGCACACGGGCGTCTAGCATTTTGCTTCCATCGAAATGCGACCGCCGCGGCCGGGATCGAACCCGCGACATTCGCGTCAGCAGCCGAGCACCGTAACCGCTACACCACCGCGGTGAACGCTAGGAAAGTGAAGAAGCTGCAGACAGAACGCCCCTGGAAGACGCTCTACTACCCATGCACTCGTCGATTACGCAGAAATCGGGGTCAATGCTTCCTACAATAAATCTGAGGAGGGAACCAGGCCTCTTATCATTACCAGTGACTTGAACATGAATTTATGAAGACCCAACAACGCCTGGCCTTTATAATACGTGAAAGACGGCACGAATGTGGACAGGGCATCGAAAGACCTCGCTGCCACGTCCAGGACAGGAGGCGTCATAGGTAATTTCATCTTAAGATGCATGCAAGATTTCCACCAGCTGCACTATACCTCGCACTTCACTACACTCAGACCCCTCATAGCTGCGATCACGAACGGATCCGATAACAAGTCCGGTCCAGCCTCTGGTGCTCACTGATCACGGTGATGATGACCTTGTTCAAGAACTGTCAAGTACCCCTCCTACACATACACACAGGTTCGTGAAACGTGCGTGCGTTCTCCGTCATTCATAACGGACTAGTATAAGCATAACAGCTGTAACGCAACTGTAACAACTGCAACGTACGTGCAGTGCGCCTGCGCGTGCCACTCGGCTGCGTACCACATATCTGGGGATACTTTCCTAAATGAAGCTTAGTTGCGAGTAACGTCTGTCCTGTGCCTCTGTGTCCCCTCTTTGTCCTGTTCGGATTCGCTCTATCCAGTATTGAAGAATATAAGCACCACATATATGCTTACCGCGTCTGGTGTTGGTAACACCCATGTTGCTGTTGGCATCGTTACGCAACTATAAACAACTGGTTATATAACACATATGCGACTCTGCTACATATGAGTGTGCGTACACCACTTCCACATTTCTCTAGGGTCAATCCGTAACGTTTTGCTCAATGTGAAAAATTACGCCCGAGTCACCATCCCGCGCATGCTTCGCATAACATGGATTCCCACGGTACGTGGGATATGCCAAATTTTTTTTAGTAGTGATCCTATTCATTGTTTGTTCTTGTGGACTAATTAATGAAGCTGTTCTTTTTTGGTGACGGTTGAAGAAACTGTCGCAAATTTCTCCTAAGGCGTCGTACAAAGCTATTTTGTTTTGTTTCGGTGGCTGAATATTTCTATTTTTCTTTTCGAGCTAACGCTGTCGCCCTACGAGCCGGCTCACGCGAGTATTCGCTATCACCAGCGCTAGCCACAAAACCAGTAGAGATTCATGCACATTCTGAGATACATCTCGCGTAGTTCCCAAACCTTGCATATCATCATGCAAACGGTGCCTTTGATCATAATGCTTCAGAAATACGCGTCGCAGAAGCAATCTACAATCATTCATGTCTTGAAGTAGATGAGTCATCTCTATTTGACGTAGCTTGTTTTATTAAGAACGTTCACAGCATCGCTTTAATGACTATTTCTCGCTCATTCCTTCTCCGTGATGTGTGTGTGTGACCTTATATTTATCTAGAAGAGGTTGTTATGACAAACAAAGTAATGAGGAATTTCTGAGGTAAACTCCGAGGAACCACTTTGACGTCATTTGTCTATGCTCTAGAGAATGTCATGTAGAAAAGAAGATAAAAGAGAAAAAATGCGTTTTTTCATAAAGTTTATGAACTTGGAGAATCGGTGTGTTCGAGCATCAAAATATCACCTCTTCTTTCCTAGTATCTTGGACAAGCCTTCGCGGCTGCCTTATGTAGCACTTTCGCGACAGCATAAAATATATATTCACATGCGCAGCTGCGCATCACCTGCTGGCAGAAATGCGACACTTACAACTTTCACTCCGTCGGCCAATTATTCCCATAGACAAGTAAACAACTCTTTACCGAAATGTCTCGCTGACTCAAGCAGCAATGCAATACGCAATTGATTGCCTCACAAGAGCCAACCGTATGGCAGTCGCCTTACTTCTATATCCGTGTTCTGTCATGTCAGGTTTATTGCAAAAGTGCTCACTACAATGCAGATCACAGAAAGTAACCACTATTGGGCTTATACATCGTGGTTGCGATTCCACGAAATTCCGTAATAGAGCACCATCGGTGCCTGATTTTGACTTCAATCAAAGCCTAGAACCGCGCTTCTTAAAATCTGCTGATTAAGGGACGACAACTGGGCTCCACGTTGAAAAGTTTCCGAACATCATTATGACTTGCAGGTTAGTGGCCGGAAGGTTGGTTAAGACGAAGTTATCGCAATATTATTTAGCGGTTCAAGTGTAAACTCACGTAAGTGAAGTCAAGCGCAACTCTACTCCTACCTTCACTGTAATCACGACAACGAAGAAACGTACAGGCAACGGACGAGTCATTCATACGGGAATGTTCTGACGCGCCAATTCAAATTTTCCCCATTCTAGTTCGTGGGGCATAAAAACAATACCACCTCTATAATAGAAATGCAGTCGTTACAAGTGTCACTTGATCACTACATTAGAGCACGAAGATGTGTGATTCGGACACGACAAAGTAAGAAAGCAAGGTTACCATATTTCACCCGCAAGAAGTTTACTATAGTCAAGTCACAACTTCAAGAAAGAGAACACAACTCGTAAGCCGGCGTTGGCAACAATGGGCGCAGGAACGAGGACTCAATAAGCGATACCGGATATGATATCATGATGCAGCGAATGGTACACCTGAGATATACACACGAGGCTTGCAAAAGTTGGCTTATACGTATCTGAAATTTAAACCATTACGAGTGTGCAGCTTTGAAGCAGCTGCTGCTCATCACAGCTGGTCGCATACAGAGAGGATCTTCTGGGTCCTACATATTTCACTATTTGGAAAGGTAACAAAGCCTGCCGTTTTCAACTTTTCATTAAATTTGACAGCCTGCAAGAGTGCTCATATCGGGGAACTGTGGAATCTTGCCAATAATTCCGAGAAGAAACAGAAATATTCCGATTGCCGAAGAATTAAGTAGATACTTTGAACGCAGCTGAAGGAATGCATGACTTTCAGAAAAGGTCATTCAGGAGCGAAGACCATGTGCAGGAGATCGTGTGTAATGCAAAGAAACGTACAGAAGAGAGCTTGTTACACGTATGAAATAAGACCATGTTCTACTATTCAAGCGTCGCGAACACTGCTTGGTAGAAGCCGCTACCGTTTATTTATTTATTTATTTATTTATTTATTTATTTATTTATTTATTATACCTCAAAGGCCCCCCAACAGAGGGCTTTACATGAGGGTGTGGGCAAACAATGTAGGTTTAATAAAGTAATGATTATATGGCATTTCTAAAGTTATCCGTGTTGGAATGATGGATTACACTTGGGGGAAGATCGTTCCAGTCCCTGGCTGCGAAAAAGGAGTGATGGTGGGCTGTGGTGCAAGCAGGTGGTGGGTAGACGGCCTTGTGGTGACTAGTGTGGGCTGAAGTTCCATGAGCTGATTGAATGAGAGTTATAATGAAACATATGATGCATTTTGTGATACAACGATAGTCTAGAAATCTTACGGCGTTGTTCAAGGTTAGGTAGACCTGCTTTTCCTTTAAGGTTAGTAACAGTGATATGATACGAGTAATCTGAGTAGATGAATGTAACTGCGCGGTTTTGAACTACTTCGATGGACTTACATAGGTTAATTTGAGGTGGGTCCCAAATGGCGGATGCGTACTCTAGTTTTGGGCCAATGAGTGTTTTGTAGACTAGTAATTTGACTGATGCAGGGGCAAGATGTAAGTTACGACGAAAGTAACCGAGAGCTCTGTTTGCATTGTTAACTATTTTACATACGTGAGGAGACCAGTTTAGATTCTGTGAGATGTTAACAGCAAGATATTTAATAGAACTTAGGGAAGAAACTATGGAGCCATTAATATTATGGCTAGCGGCAGGTAAGTTATGGCGTCTGTGAAATGAAACAAGTGCAGTTTTATTAGTATTTAGGACCACGAGCCATTTGCGACACCACTCGTCGAGTTTTAGTAGGTCATGCTGGAGAGTAATTTTATCTGAAACGTTAATAATAGGTCGGTGGATTACACAGTCGTCAGCACAGATGCGGATGTTAGACGAAATATTATCGGGTAAGTCATTGATGTAAATTAAAAAGAGGAGGGGGCCTAGAACTGTACCTTGAGGCACACCGGAGATTACGTTTGAAAGGGATCAGGACGTGTCGTTAGCTTCTGCAAATTGATGACGGTTAGTGGGGAATTCCTGAATCCAATTGTAGACAAGTTGGTTAAGGTTCAATTGAGAGAGCTTTAGTAGTAGGCGGTTGTGGGGAACTTTGTCAAAGGCTTTCTCAAAGTCAATAAAAAGGGCGTCAACACGTATTTTAAGGTCTACGCTAGCGCTTAGGTCATGGATGAATAGTACAAGCTGAGTATCACATGAAAGTCCCTTTTGGAATCCATGTTGATTAGGATGAAAAAAATTAACTGAGGTAAGGAACATAATGGAACATATGAATTATATGTTCCATTATTTTTGAACAGATGCTGGTTAGAGATATGGGCCTGTAACTAGATGAACCTGGCTTTGTAACCGGAACGATCTTACACACCTTCCAGTCGTCAGGAGCGATGCCGGATGAGAGTGATTGCTGAAAAATATGAGAAAGAATAACACTGGTAATTTCTTTGGAGTTTTTCAGCACCTTAGCATTAATGCAATCGATGCCGTAGGATGATGTGTGTTTTAACGATTCCATGATTTTCTGGATGCCCTGAGGTGAAAAAATGACGTCTGGCATGGTGGGGTAGTTGTGGGGGGAGACATCAGGGAGGTTTTCAATGGGTTCTCTGGTAAAAACGGAAGAAAAGTAAGCTTTATTGCTCCTGCTACTGCGTTATTCGGGACAGGTTGTCCGGTATGATCCATTATTTACATGCATCTGTTTTCGTTCTGTGGGCTAATCACTATCCAGAATTGTTTTAGGTTAGTGCGGAGTAAGTTGGGCAAGGTGGTATTTTTAAACAGCCGCTTCGCTTTATCGACGGCAGAGCAGAATAGTTTCGTGGTGGCCTGGTATTTTTGCCACGCCACAGGATTGTTAGTGTTTTTTGCGAAGCGAAATTGCTGTTTCTTGTTGTTTTTGAGCCTCTTTAGTTCAGGGCTAAACCAGCGGGAGGTGCTACGTTCAATAATTGTAATTGTTGTACTGTAAATACTGATTAGCTCATTCATTTTAGATTTAAACATTAACCAATTTTCTGAGACAGATCGCTTGTTCAAATCTTTAACTATAAACTGCCAACATTTCGTTATTTCTTTATTGAAGTTATTGTAATCGCCCTTATCGTAATGGGTAAGTTTTGCTTGTTTTTTCTGCGCGGTTCAGCCTACATTGGAAGGTGCCATGAATAACTTTATGGTCGCTAATTTCGTCGAGGTATGAAAGCGGGGTAATTCTATCGGGATGGGTTGTTTATACAAGATCAAGTGTATTGGCTGAATGTTTAGATTGCCTCGTTGCTGCATTAACAATTTGAGTTAAAGCAAGCCTTAAACACGTATCCACGAAGTTGCTTTCAATGTTTTGTTTCGATGTGATGAGGACGAGGTCAGACCAATCTATGTTCGGGAGATCGAAGTCACCGAACATTAGGAAACCGTGTTTTTAGTGATTGTAGCGCGTCATGAAACATATATATATAAACGTGCTGTCGGAATCAGGTGGACGATAGCATGCACCTAAGACTACGTGGCGTTGAAGGGCTTTACAGCACACAAACACCATTTCGAGTGAGGTAGGTACATCGATACGGCTGCAGCTAAGGTCACGGTGAGTAGCAATGAGCACGCCACCACCACGCCGGCCATCTCGGTCGGTACGTAAGATACGGAAATCTGGGTAAGAAGGAAATATTTCACCGTTATTGAGAGACGATTTTGGCTACGTTTCGGTTAGCACAATAACGTTAGAATCTGAAGAGTCGATTAAAGTGGATAATATATCTCGCTTTGGTTGTACGCTCCTGATGTTAGTAAAAAGAAACGAGAAATAGCCCTTGGGGACCGTAAGGGCAACCACTAGTCAACTGCTAAGGGGCGCGAAGAACGACCTGTTGACCAACCGGGTCATACACGTAGGTGTTCTTCCCTGCTACGAGTTTGTTGTGACGAAGGCTGCTGGAAAAATTTTGCGTTTTTTTGAACTCGACCAGTTTTTTACGGGCTAGGCGTGTAGCTGGTGAAAAATCTTGCACAACATTAACCTTGGGTGCTTGTTATCTTTGGTAGTGGTCAGTATCTTTTCTTTATCTTTGAAATGGGTGAATTTTACCAGAACTGGTCTAGTTTTATTCGGCGAAAAGGTACCGAGTCTGTGTGCGCGTTCAATGTCTTTTGGAGCAATAGTTAATTCGACGTGCTTTCTTGAAAAGCTGATAACTTTGTCCTCAGATTTTGGCGAACTTTCGTTCGACTCATCACATATGCCGTAGAACACCAAGTTATTTCGCCGCGCTCTGTCTTCAGCGTCATCTGTGCGTGCAGTTAGCTGCTCAATCTGGTGCGTGTTTGCCTCCGCAAGTGCATGCACACTCTACGTCGGCTTTGATCGCCGTCAGCGATTGGCACTCCCCTTCAATTTTCGTGTCTCTTTTATGTCTTTCAGCATTTCATTGTTCTCAGCCTGTTTATCTCGAATACCTTTAATTTCGCTGAATAGTGCTGATTGGCCGGTTTTTAGTTCACGCAAGGCTGCTAACACATCAGAGTGGTCGTCGCCGGCAGAGCCACGAGTGGCAGGCCCTGGGTTTAGTTCGACATCGCCAGACAGTATCAGACGACTCTGAATGATATTCACACAGTCGCAAAGAATAGCAAACGCTGCATGTGGGCCCGGCAGCACTACAAGACCACGGTAACGTGTGGGTTTAGTGAATAATGAAAAGCGATTTGTTACCTGAGCAAAAATAGCGGTGTGTGGTGAGTTGATGTCATCGCGATCATGCCGCCGGACCCACAGAAAGCAGCGATGATGCCACGGTGATTTATATAGGTGCTGTCACGTGAAGGAAAGTTGAGGGTGTGTGGTCCCGGACGCAGCATGCGCAGCAGCGATGGGGCCGCACAGGCAAGGCAGCAGGAACCAGGCACCATTGTTGACGCTCGGAGTCGGATGCAAGGCTGAGCCCTGCGGACGTGGTCCTTGGGTGCCATAGCCGCTGACCAGCAATGTCGTCGAGCAGAAGTCGGGGGCCGGGTGCAGAGTCCCATGTACGAAGACGCATGGTATCGCCGACAAGACGTGCCGAGGAGCCTTCCAAAAGGACGACAGAGGACCAGCCATGGCGTCGCCGAAGCGGTAAGCTCGGGTAGCAGTCGTTGTCGCGGAAGCATTGGTGATAGCACCGCACGAGCAGCAGGCCATGACGAGTAGCTGCGCAAAGAATAGCGGCGTGTGGTGAGTTGGTGTCATCGCGATCATGCCACCGGACCCACTGGACCCACGTTCCGGGGCATCAGGCGAGAACAGCCTGCTCAATGCATTTCTCTATCAGAGGACTGTCTCGTGGAGGCAGTTTCTCCTCCGAAGGTGAAACGAAGTGCCGAACTTCAGAACAGAGGTGTTTAGGAATCACAAGGAGCAGGGCTGGACTATCAGAGTAAAGTTTGCGGTGGTATAGTACACTACTTTGGAGGACGAACAAGCGAACGGATCTGCCGGCAGGTGACCATTCCAGGCGGGAGATGATAATGCGCAAGGGCGCATGGCGCCGCATCGAGTACTTGAGCATGGGATCAGACGCTAGCATCAGTTTCACACTCAGAGACAGCAATTGGCTGATCTTGTGGGCAATTAGATAGGTCCTGTCCTGATGTAGGTGTCTCGAGTTCTACGTCACTGTATAGGTATACATCCTTGCAGTAACGTAGCCAAGCGGCCAAGCAAGTCGGAAGGATCATTTACTGACGAAAGACGACACAGCACCTCATCCTCTGTGATTACGCAGAAACGTAAGATAAATCTGAGCGGAACATGGAAACTGTCTAGACAATAGCAACTCATTCATGCTGTGTACTGAAATAGTTATACTCACATGGGTGAGGAGGCGGCTAGCGTAGGCTATACCGCTATCGTGCCCATGCTGGTAGTTGCGCTAAGACGTCTCTGATCCCGTGACCACTAGCATCAGGTTTGACCTCAGTAGGAGCCGATGGGTCCAAGTGGGCTATTCTGATGGTTTAGACTGAATTGTGGATATGTGTCAAAAATAGGCGCTTGAGTGGAATACCACGTAAAAGGCACGGCTTTCTTTAGTTGTTTAAGTGGTCGAGTGCATTATTTCATGAAGTGTATGAAATAAGAAATAGTCTCACAAACCCGGCACGACTCTTAATGACTGGGTTAGTGGAGCGTTCTTAATTGCCTCCTGGTCCGGTTGTGCACCGGAACTGTCGCTGTGCACTTTATACGTTTTGACGATTGGTGCGTTTTGATGCTTCTGCCACGCAATGTTGCCTGCGTTAAGTGGACACCTCCCACTACATGACATTCGTATGGTGCTCTTTCTCGTAGTAGCTTCAAGCAATCGTCTGGCTCTGTGGTAGAAGCACTCCTTGCCACTCAGAAGGCCGGGGTTCGAGCAAAGATGTTTATAATTTATTTATTTGCAGTTATCTCAAATTTTAGCTGACGTACAACACTGATGGCGGACAACCGACGACACCGGCGCTAACAACTACGCCTCCACTAGAATTTCTGTGAAACGGGTTATTTAACGCAATCGCGCTAATAAGCAAACGTTATTTTTGAGGGATTCATGGCCTTTCGTACTGCCTAGTAAAATCCCGCACAGGAGATTATATGAAGCCTTTGGAGCATTGTACACGCCAGGGTAACATCGGCAATTATAACTTCCTTCCAACGCAAAAAGTGTACGGTTAGTGTTTTAAGTAATTCACAGTTGAAGTGGTGGAGAGAGAGAATATACTTTATTGCAGAATTAGAGTACGTGGCTAAATATAGCGGACGATTTCTTAGTTCAAAGATCCCGGCCAGGCGACTGCATTTTTGATGAAGGCGATAACGTTTGAGGCCCGTGTACTTAGATTTAGGTGCACGTTAAAGAACCCCAGGTGGTCCAAATTTTCGAAGCCCTCCACTACTGGTCTCTCATAATCATATTGTTGTTTTGGGACGTTAAACCCCAACAGTTATTATTCCTGTATATTTTAAAGGGTGTTAGGGTGCATGTTTGCTTAAACACCCCATTTCACATTTGCCATAAGGGTGTACTTTTAATAATACATTCTTAGAAGTTGTTGCACAAAGATTGTAAATCCGTGAAGTACACCCATGGCAAGGGTGGAACTCTGCTTGTTAGGCCCATTCCGTGGGGTGTATGGGTGTGAGTAATAGATAACAAAAACACCTTTGTGGGTGTATTATGGTTTGCAGTGCAAGATGTGTCGGGGAAATCGAAGACGAGAAGGAAACGAGAGGTACGCATGGGAACGCCATCTTGAAGGGCTGGTGCGCGCATGGAGGAATGTGGTTGCAGTGTTGGCCAGAACGGTGAAGCTCGGGAGAAGACGGGTGAAGGTCGAGCCGTCTGTGTCCTGCCCCAGTGCTGTAGAGGTCGACAGGGCTACACCCAAGTACCAGCCTCGGCGAGCTGCTGAACACCTGCTCCAGATTCCCAACTGGGTGACAGTGCATATACCTGCAGGCACACTTCAGCACTTGAGCCGCTGAGCGTGGACGACCAATGGCTGGGGGCCGCCAGTCTGTACTGCCATACCCTCACGGATCAGAATAGGCTGACGCCCAGACCACTATGGCCGCCAGCCGACCCCTGGAGTGTCTTGAGCGCCATTCGGGGCGCGTTTCACGCTGCCGGTGTAAGCTATGACCATAGGAAAATCATGAAAGTACAATGTTGTGTTCGCCAGGGCTCCCATTCCTCGTAATTGAGTGTCTGTTGGTACATAGAGCCACTGTGTCTGACCGTAATCATTAACGCCTGCATACGAGGCTTCCGTCTTCACGTAACGGTATGCTCACGACATTGCGTATTTTGCGCTGACTAGAACACCATACATAGACTCGTTCAAATTGCAAAACAATATTGTGGGACAAGTAACAGCACAATTAGGTGGGGATATGCTTCGGGGTCTGCAAGGCAACTGACTTTAAACTCCAAAAAATTCGCAAGCATTTGTTGCGTCACTATGCAAGTGAAATGTTAGGGGTGCCCTTGGAACACTATAATGATAATCGACAGTGCTGGGGTGGAAAAGTGCCACAGTGCGCGAACGTTCAGAACGTTGAAGTTGCCACATCGGTCCCGACTGCGGCGGTCGCACTTCATTAGAGACGAAATGCAAAAGGCCCGCGAACTGTGCGATGTCAGTGCACATATAAAGCACAGCAGATGGGTTAAAGTTCCATAGCCCTGCACTATGGCTTGCCTCATAATGGTGGTAAGGTCGACAACTGGGCTAGTTGGTAAGGTTCCATAATATTTTAAGCAGCGCAAAAGACGGGACGACGGACAAGAAGTTGACACACGAACGCTTTTTTCTCGCAACTGGCAGGTTTATTAGAAGAACCAAGGAAAAGAAAAAGAAAACATACGCAAGGCGACCTATTAACATATCTGGCGTGTCGAAGACCGGTGATAAACATTGGCTGTTAATGATTGGTGTTAGTTCAGTTCGCTGCGGCGGCGGCGTCGATAAATAAAAAAATTGTCGCGAGCATCAGCTTCTCCGCAATGCATGGTTTGTAGCAGCGTTTGGAAGGGAGATGCGCAACTCTGCTACTAAATACAGCATATACAGTAACAAGCCCAGGTCGCCACCCTGTGACATCTGGAGGAAGTGCTGTTTCTTCATGTTCTGGACGTCCTCGTCAAGCCGTGAACACAGTCCAAGTTGCAAAGAAGACATCGACATCAACGCCGAGGAGCGGGCAAGCCGCAGACAATAAGGTCTACCGCCAGAGTATGGGCCTCTACAAGAAAAGACCCGGCAAACGAAGACCCTGACATCGGTCGCAGTGACGATGACAGCCCTTATGCCTCCTGCACCGATTCTGCTCTGGCAACTCAGACAGCCACCAACTATCCACGGTTCCTCACTCCATGACCCGGAAACATTGCTTGAAACATACGACTGTGTCGCTGCCTTTAACAAATGGATCACCTAAAACAAGCAGCGTCACGTCTGCTTGTACCTAGAAGACGCGGCAAGAACCTCGTTTGAGAATCGGGAGTCGTCACTTCACATCTGGGATCTTTTCCGCAGCGCATTCCTGCATACGCTCAGAATCGTTGTCCGCTTAAAAATGGCCGCTTCCTTGCTGGAGTCTTGGGTGCAGCTGCCAAAAGAAAACGTCACCATTTTAACCGAAGAGATAACTCAACCTTTCCGCGACGGACAAGCGACGCACACAGCGCTCTGTGTGCGTCGCCTTTCTTGTCCTCGTTTTCTCTTGCGCTGTATCCCCTCCGATGTCTAACCAACACGCCCAAGCTTCGATACTAAGTCAACCTTTCCGGCAGGCCGACGCTGCGATGGCCGATGACATGAAAGTTCGCCTGCTGATGTGGGTTGTTAAACAATGAATGTTCACAGCACTTGTCCGCAATCCATCCACGACTGTCACCGAATTCCTCAGCGAGGCCACAACCATTGAAAACACAGTTGACATGACATGCGGTCGAAACAGTACAACCGCTCTCCGCTGTCTGCAACCTATACCGAAGTGCACTCACTAGCCACCGACGACTTGCGCGAAACTATCCGAGTGATCTTGCTGGAAGAGTTGCGCAATCTGCTACTATCGCCACACCCTCAAATTTATTTGATTGCCGACAACGTCCACGAGGAAGTCAGGCAATTGCTTCGAATTCTCGAAGCACCGCAGCCTCAGCCGGATGCGATGAGCTACGCCAGTGCCGTACGCCGCGCCCGTATCAGGACACCACGGCGCCGCCATTCCGGCGCCATTCCATCGACAGCCTTCGACGCCACCTCGCCTACCTGCCGGCCAGCGCTGCCAACAGAGGAAGAGAGACTTTCTGCGTGCCCCAGACAACCGCCCACTATGCTACCACTGCGGACAAGCGGGCACGCCTGCCATTGCTTTGCCAGCACTTTCCGTGAACATTCAGAAATCAGTGGACATGGAAGGAGTCGTTGAAGGCGACCAACGCCTGCTGTTCAACGGCGAAATTTGCACCGGAAGAGGACTAGCCGAGCTGCACGAACGAAAAGCAACAGTGCTGCTGATTTCGACACTGAACCCAAGCACGTGTGCAAAGGCACAGGGGTTACCTACATCGAATAAATTCTGTAAGCCACCAATTCTTTCAGCCTCACCGATTCTACCGAACTTACTCCGACGAACCCAGCTCCAAAACCAGCTTTCAACATCAATCCGAGCTTTCCGAAGCATAAGCAGCAAGAGCTCAAAACCCTGCTCCTGCAATACACGGAGTGATTTTCGACGTCGTCAGGAATTCGGCAGACTGCAGTTGCAAAAGATCCTATGATAACAGAGGAAACTGCCAGACCACTCCGTGAGAGCCCGTAGAGAGTTTCGACGCGAGAACATGAGGCCATAAAGAAATAAGTCTACGAAGAGCTTCGCGACGACATCATCCAACTATCTAAGAGTCCGTATACGTCACCTGTCGTGTTAGTGACGATGGACGTAACCCTACTCTTCTGCGCCGATTATTGCCGCCTGAACGAGACCACGAATGAGCGATTGTACCCTCTCCCGCGGATAGACGACACTCTGTATCAACTCCACAACGCGAGATAATTTCAGTGGATGGAAATCAAAAGCAGCTATTGACCAATCGAAGTCGACATGAGAGACCGAGAGAAGACTGCCCTTATAAATCCAGAGCGCCTCTTCGATTTCAAGGTCACGCTCTTTGGCCTTTGCTCCGCACCTGCGACTTTCCAAGGCGTTATGGATACAGGTCTGACAAGATTGAGGCGGCAGACTTGCCTAGTGTACTTGTTTAGAGCAAGTCTGCCTGAACTAGGCAGACTTGCTCTAGTTCAGGCAATCAAAATATCTGGCCTCACTTTTATTTATTTAATTATTTTTATTTATTTAAAGTACGTGCAGCGCCTGAAGGCATTATTGCAGGGGGGAATACACAGAGTAACATATGCTTACATAAATGGATAACTATGAAAACAAGTAACTAAGTAAAATAAGTAACAAGTACAAGTAACAAGAAACTATGAGCGTAACAGTATGTCTCGGAACGATGTTTCAGTGCGACAGCCAACAATCTCCTGTAAAAGCTGATTCCACTGGGTGATTGCGTGTGGAAAAAACGAGTATATGTATACCTTTGTTCTGCAAAAACTTTTATTTTTAGAGGGTGGTCACTTCTGTGAGACAAGAAATAGGGAGGTAAAATGTAAGATTCTTTATCCATTTTGACCAAGGCGTGAAAGATTTTGAAAAAGCATTTCTAATCTAATGTTTTTTCTACGTGTACTAGTAATTCCCACCCCAACCTATCCTTTATTGCAGTAACACTAAACGTGAAGTCATTGTTAGAACTGACAAAACGGGCTGCACGGTTCTGTACCAGCTCGAGCACATTAGGTAGGGTTTACTCTGCGGGTCCCAAGCCACAATGGCATACTCTAATATAGGTCTGACGTTCGAAAAATAAAGTAATTCGCTGATTTTGGGAGGAGCTAAGCGGAAGTTTCGTTTAACAAAATTTAACATTCTACAGGATTTCGCTGTCACATACTCAACGTGTTTAGTCCAAGTAAGATTTGATGAAAAATGAACACCAATGTATTTATAATCAGTTGCTCGCGTTAGCTGGACAGAGTCTAATGTGTAATCAACCAGGTATGGATCGTGTTTACGAGTGAAGGAGACGCATTGACACTTACTAGGGTTCAGAGACATACGCCACCTAACACACCAGTGCACGATACTGTCGAAATTGTGTTGCAAGTACTCATGGTCAGAGACAGATCTAATGCAATGATAAATCACACAGTCAACTGCATACAGGCGCACTTTGCATGAAACATCTCGAGCAATATCATTGATGTACACTAGAAACAACAGAGGCCCCAAAACAAATCCCTGAGGGACTCCTGAAGTAACAGTAACATAGTCAGATTGGGAGCCATTAATTACTAAACGTTGCATGCGATTTTGTGGATAACACTTAATCGATTCAACCAATGCAGGAGTAATACCGAGCGATGAAAGTTTATGTAACAGCAAAACATGGGAAACGAAATCAAATGCTTTCCTAATGTCTAGGAATATACAGTCACTCTGTACACCAAGGTCAAATAAATGAAAAAGGTCATGACTGAATTCTAGGAGCTGTGTCGAACAAGAAAGACCAGATCTAAAGCCGTGCTGAAATACGGTAAAAAATTGTTATTTTCTCGATGTTTTATTACGCCGCTGTAAACTATGTGTTCCATTGTTTTACTACATACACTCGTTAGAGAAATTGGCCTATAGTTGGAGACAATATTTTTTGGGCCACTTTTATGGATCGGAACCACGTTCGCAGCTTACAATTCCCTGGGTAAGCAACAAGTACGCAATGATTTCTGAATGATGATAACGAGGTCGAGGGCATTTATGTCGGAACAAGCCCTCAACACATAAGAGGGTATACCGTCAGAGCCACTCGCAGAAGAAGTATTTATATTGTCAAGTAACTTAAATATACCACCATGTGTTACGAACAGCTCCGGCATAGGTTGAAACACATTGTCGGGAATACGCGGTAATTCACTGTGACAGGGGTGTGTGAAAGAAGACTGGAAATAGCGATTGAAGGAAGAAGCTTTATCGATGTCATCAGTTACAAGCACACCGCCGTTCTTTAGGCTCGGGATGCCCATTGATTCTTTGCTAAGTGATTTTAAGCACTTCCACAATTCTTTCGGGTTATTTTGTAACTTTGGGCCTAATGCTAGGAAGTATTTCTCCTTGGGAATCTTTTTTTTTATTTTTATATCTTTCCCAAGCGACTTTAGCATCACAATTACGTCAGGGTTGCGCTGCTTTCGATAACCATTCAGTAGACGAAGTCTCTTGTTAGTCATTCGCTTGACTTTCATAGTAACCCAAGGTTTATCACTACGTTTTTTGGCAGATAACTGTTTGCTTGGAACATGTTTGACGACCAACTGCTTTAGTGTGAAACAAAAAGTATCCCATAGGGTGTTGCAATCTGCGGATTGTGCTAAAGTACTAAATTCCTGCAGGAATACGGCAAGCTCATTCGATAACGAAGCATAATTTCCTTTATCAAAATAATATATCTTCCTTGGCCGATCATGCACACATGTGAAGGGAACGATTTGAACATGGGCCACAACACAGTCATGGTCACTGATACCAGGAATTACGCTGTTATGAGACACAAGTGATGGCTGGTTAGAAAAAAGCAGACCCTGAACAGAGGAGCTATTATGGCCACACCTAGTAGGTTGAGTAACAAACTGATTAACAAGGACTGGTTTATTGTCCGCCCACCTCACATCAGGCATATTGAAATCACCGCCTATCAGATTCTCATTGTTTATAGTAGAGATAAACTCGGAAAGGGATGTGAAAGACTCGGGCTATGTGCTAGCAGGGGAACGGTAAAAAGAACCAGCTGTCAGTGACTCTCCTGTTTTAAATTTGATATTGAACCAAACTGACTCGGAACAACCAGTTGGGGTTAACACAGGAGACGATTGCAAGCACGAATCAACAAGAAGAAAGACGCCACTGCCATGCGCATTGCGATCGGAACGGTAGACGTGAAAAGCAGGTGGAAAATTTTCGGAGTCACCAACAGATTCCTCGAGCCAAGACTCCGTGCCTATAACCACGTTAGGTTTGACAGTAGAGGGCAGAGAAGCAAATTCATCAGTCTTATTTTTCATGCTTCTGCAGTTCACGACCAAAATGGTAAGCTCTGAAATTGGATGAACAGAACGTCCCCTGCCAACACAATGTTTTGAGGGCAATTTGCTCGGGCACCGCCCCTTTTGCTATTTTTTCGATTCAACCACAATATCCTGCACGCCGTCATACACGTAGCACTTTTTATCAACGAGTAGCCTATCGTATCGAAGTCTGAAAGAGCAATTCAGTGTTTTCACATGTTTCACAAGTTTATATCCCGCAAGCCTAATATCAGGGCTGAAATCCTTACTTATTGCAAAGTTAGTACCCTTAAGCTTAATACCACGAGATAAGATACGTTCCTTGTCCTTAAAGTTAACAACCTAATAATGACAGGTCGGTTTTTCCTTTCGTGAAATTTACCAAGTCGATGAGCGCGTTCGATACTTTCTGTAGTAATCTGTTCACCCAGTTGCGTTTAGCAGAAAGATAACACTTTTTCCTCCGACTCCGACCTTGTCTCATTGGCTGAGTCAACGAGGCCAAAAATAATCAGGTTGTTTCTTCTGCATCTGTGGCTCTCGCTATCAAGCGACGCCCTAAACTGCACCATATCATGACGACGGGCATCAAGAACGCCCGGAGCGGAGGCTGCATTGCTTGTATCACTTTGTTTAAGAGTGTGCATATCGCTTTCCAGAATATTCACCCTGCTGACAAGGGCTTGCACTAACGTTGTCAGTACATTTTGTTGTTCTTTAACAACTTGTATTTCCTGAAGGAACCTCGTCTGATTCGATTCCAAGATTTTAACGACTTCGTGAATTTCAGCAATTTTGGCACTGTGAGAACCTGTGGGTGCTGCATTGGTTCTTGGGCCAGAGTTGCTCTCGACATCTCCAAAGAGCATTAACAGAACACTGGAGAAAGCAACAAAAGCAGAAATCAACCCTACAAAGCATTTTCGCAAAACACATGTGAAGTTGTTGGGGCACCACACCGCTACCATAAAACGATTAGAACTACGATAACATTTAGCGGGTTGAAGGTAACTTACCTGTGCGTAGAACGGGTGTGAGAACATAGGCAAAGCGTTGTAGTGCCCCGGGCGCTCAGCCGTGAACTGCTGCTTAAATGTCCGCCCCTCGGATTGTGTAACGCTCGTAGGCTTTGGTTGCCAGATGAAATCAGATGTTGCAGTCAGTGTTGGCTGCTTGCACGAAATTGGCTGGGAGCGATGAAACTTGACCAGAACATCTTCATCGGTGAAGCTTGAAAAAGGCGATACCAGAGGCAAGGGAATGCCCGGCACCGCGAAGCTATTAAATGAAGCCTTGAGGTGGGACAGCGCCAAGCCCTGTGCGTAGAACGGGTGTGAGAACATAGCCCAAGCGATGTCGTGCCCCTTGAAGACTGAAAAGTGCCGCTTTGCATATGTTTTGTTCATGGGTCACGTTATCAGAAAGTCCGGAGTGAGCCCAGATCCGCAGAAAACATGTGTGATCGCTGCCTTCCCGCCGCCCACCGACAAGAAGGCGGTAAGCCGATTTCTCGACTTTTGCGCCCGTTACAGATGCTTCGTCACGAACCTTGCATGGATCGCCGAGCCACTAACGCAACTCACGATGGCCGACGTCTACTACAGGTGGGAAACGGCGCAAGTTAAAACATTTCAAGAACTTAAACGACGCCTGCAGATGCCTCCGATACTTTCCCATTCGCCAAATACGCTCATACGGAAAGCCACACCGACGCAAGCAACGTAGGACTCGGCTCCGTCCTTGTGCACAAGACTCACGGGATGAAAAGGGGCATCAGTTGTGCTATCTGGTCGCTATCCAAGGCAGAAGTCAACTATTCTACAACGGAAAAGAAGGTAGGAACTTCAAAGTTGTAAGCGACCAACAGACCTTGTGTTGGCTAGATAACTTGAAGGACCGTTCAGGTCGCTTCGCATGGTGGAGGCTTATGCTTCCAGAATTCCTCATTGCGGTCGTTTACAAGTCCGGAAAAAAGCACTCTGACGCCGACTGCCTATGTGGTGCTCCCAGTTGACCACCGTTGCAGGACGACCAGGGCGCGGACTTCGCCTAACGAAGGCCGAAGTGACGAAGGCTTCGCCTAACGAAGTGACGAATGCTTCGCCTAACGACATCAATCCGACCCTGAATTCAGGGGCTTTGTAGAATACCTCCAGAGCAAGGCATCCCTTGTTCTGAAGATATTCACGCAAGGACTGGTGTCGTTTTTCTTCCGGAACGGCGTTCTCCAAGCGAACATTTCGCTACTTCGAGCGGACTGCCTTCTCGTGGTGCCCTCAGCATTGCGACCGGAAGTTCTCCAGGCTCGGTGTTTCCCGCACGCTCGCTAGAAAACAGGAAATATACTACTGGCCGCACTTTGCCACCGATGTCACTCGCTAGGTACCTGCCGTGACTGTCAGCGATGCAAGACACCACCGACGAGGCCAGCCGGACGTCTGCAGCGTTTCGAGCGCCCTGGATGGCCGTTCCAGAATATCGGTATGGCCTTACTGGGGCCGTACCCGACATCAAATTCCGGAAACGAATGGATCTTCGTAGCTACTGACTACCTCACCCGATAAGTGACGCGGTGTGACTTTGTACATTGACCTGAATTTCCACGCCGGGGTGTTGTGTAACACGAGACAAGGGTCCTGCCCAAAGCCAGCGCTGCTGAGGTAGCCAAGTCCTTCGTTGAGAACAACGTGCTGCGTCAAGGACTCCCAGAGGGCCTCATTACTGACAGAGGTATGGACTTTACTGGGGACCTAACCTAGGCGACATTGGTACACAGCCAGACAAGCCACCGCCGCACGACCGCCTACCACCCACAGCATAATGTCATCACCGAACGTCTAAATTAGACCATCGCTGACATGCTGGCCGTGCACGTCGACGTCGAACACATGACGTGGGAGGGCCATATATGAAACGACGTAGATGACGCCATAAAAGATATACGGAAGGAGCGCAGCAAAGACACTCGACGCAATGATGCCAACTGCCACAAACGAAGACAATATCAACGTGACCGCTTATTTGCAACGTGTCAATGAATCTGCACAGCTCGCCCACCTGCGCATCAAGAACTAGCAGAGGGTCTACAGGCGTCACTATAATCTTCGGCGACGGCACATGGATTACCATCCCCGTGACCATGTGTGGGTATGGACAGCATTACACCGATGTGGACTCAATGAAAAGCTTCTTTGGCGATACTTTGCGCCATTGAAGGTTCTGCGACGGCTCGGTGCACTAAACTAGGCTGTTCCAGACGGTATTACGGACTTTCAACGGCGCCGCACATGACCTCAAGTTGTCCGTGTCGTGCTCCTTAAACCATTTGTCGCGCTTTAGCGCACACGGGGACTGTACTTTTTGCCTTATTATTGGGATTAAAGCTCCATAGGCCCACACCCCGCCGTTGCCGCCGAAGCTTCCTTCTCTGAAGTGGCGCTTTACGTTGTAGTGGCCGGTGATTTCAGAGGAAATGTTTTGGCCTTGAGCGGTTTGGTTCTAGCGCAACAGAAATTCGAAGTTAAAAGAAAAAATCGGCAGATCCCACGTACCGTGGGAGTCGATGTTATGCGAAGCATGCGGCGGCTGGGTGACTGTGGCGTGACTTTTTCTACTGAGCGACACGTTACAAAATGACGCTAAAGATATGTTTAGATTTTATACGCACACATATATATGTTGAAGAGCCGCATATGTGTCCCGAGAACGCACGCACGTTTCACGAACTCGTGTGCATGTGTGGAAGAAGTTCTTGAACAAGGGCATCATCACCGTGATCAGTGAGCACCAGCAGCTGGTCATGACTTGTTATAGGATCCGGTCGTGATCGTGGTGACGAGGGGTCCATGTGTAGTGAAGTATGTGGTATAGTAGAGCTGTTAGAATTTTAGGATGCCTCGGTTCCTACACCTACACCCGTTCATTACGTCACATTTTAGCATTAAAAAGCGACACACGGCTCTTGCTGCTTAGTGTGAACAAGGAACCCGTCAGGGTCCCGAAACGTCTCTGTGTTTTCACCTTGACTTGGTCAGTGACCGCATCTACATCCTCATGCTCGGTCATTTCGTCGACAAATCGGCTGTCGACAGAGCCGGCGACAAGTAGGAACCTGAAGCCACCCTTCGCGTTGGTGAGGTATAGGCCGTCGAGGCTGGTAGGCCTGGATAGTGCTACGTGGACCAACATCAGTGGATGGTGTTTGTCGTATTCGTAGACTACCTGGGCGTATGTGGCCTACGTAGCCTAGTCTACAAAGCGGCTCTCACTCAATCTGGCATCATCCTCGGTCAGCATGAGACCATCGCCCAGCCTCGTAAGAAATGAAATGGACACTGCGTCGTTCTTGCGGACTAAGTGCAATTTACGGTGCGGTTATGGATATCATATGTAACTTTCGTTAATGTATTCCTCCGGGGTCGAGCAATGCTTCAATATAGCTTGCTGAATCATATGAATACAAACGTAATGTTTAATAGACTGCTAAAAAAGCGGAGCCAACACTGGAACTACAGACGTTAATCTGATATGATGCATGTGTCGTAGGAGTGTGACAGGTTCGTTTAATAAAGCCAGTTGAATCGGCTGTGCATTACTATTCTTGAATAAGACACGGAGGTGAGCGTTTGATTTTCAGACAAATGAACATATCTTTGAACACACAAAAAAAATAAACGAAATGGAAACAGTAGAATCAACAAAAGATAAGCTAACAAGCGTCAGCCTGATCACAAATACATAGACTGCTCCTTAAACAAGGGGAACTTATCATAAGCCTTAGTGTCGTGCAAGTCCACACGCTAATGTCGTCAGGATAGTCCTCATGTGGAAAGAGTGGTACGGCTCACCAACGGTCTGGGCAGACAAGCAGTCAGGTAGGAGGACGCGGTGGTGGAAGTCTCCAAGCTCGGGCCCTCAGCCCGACGACTCACTTCCGCTCCCGGTGGATGCAGTCATCGGTGGTGCTGTCTCCCGCCCGAGCACCACAACCACGCCATACCGGGGCCTCAGCAATAGCCACGCCGGTAGAATAGTCGCCAGGTCCTCGTGATGGCTTGCGCCGGCCAGGTGGACGCCTTCAGAGCGCCGGTACAAGCGCCCGACAAGCTCGCGTTCCGCACCCTAGCCACGTTCTTCGAACCACCAGCACAGCTCTTCTTTTTCCTTTTCGGCGCAGTGGCTCTTGGCGATTTTTTTTTCTTTTGCGTTTTTTTCCCATGCTCCGATGTTCGGCGCGCTCGCGCAAGTAGCACGTTGTACGTCGTCCTCGTCGTTTTTGCTGCTCCAGCCATCGGAAGCACCACACTCGCGCACTTCACTCATAACAAGGAGTACGCATCGTAGGAGTATCATGTAGTGTTTATTGCTTTCTTGTAAAATTAGATAGCAAGCGCCGCAACCACAAGTGACGTTGCACCGATATTACGCCTGCGTAGGCTGTTTTTCCAAACCAGTTTATAGACCTGGCATGGCTCAGTGGTAGAATACCTGATTCCCACGCAGAATGCTTGGGTTCGATTCCTGCAGGGATCCTAATTTTCATTCATTCCATCCGTTGACTCAACGCTGCCATTGTTGGTTTTCCTTAACGCTCTAGCATTTAAGTTACCAATGTCCGTTCTCGCCGTTCCTGGGTAGATATGAGCTGTCAATCACCTGTGGCGCATACCCGTACGCCGCGGCCCGTGGTAAACGGGTATGTGCCACACGTGTCTAGTGGAAATGATTTGACGACGTACACGACAGGATTTTAACGTTATTCATGTCATGCATGACTCGGCAATCATATTCGTCAAATCCTCTTACCCTCCCATGCAAATTTTGGTCTTCACCAAGTTAAGGAGGCGATCATGAGAGCACCCAGACGTAGGCGGCTAGATAGATAGATAGATAGACACGTAGATAGAAACGCTCAAAGTGCCAGAGGTTCGCTAAGAAATGCTTCGCATTTAAAAAATAAGCTCTGTGCACAGCCGGCTATAACGGTAGCCTTCACTTTCACCACCTTTATCGTGCATTGTGAAATGGCAACCATCATTCTAGCGCACTACGGGCGCTTTGTCGAAGGCAGTAGCAGACGCTCACCGCAACCAGCGCCAGCGCAAAGACAATGAAACTGTGCGCACCGGCGTTTCGTCGCTGCCGTCGAAGCTCCCCGCCACATAACCGCTCGCACCCCTCTCCATGCGCTGCGCGCGCCGCACACTCACTCGCTCAGTCGTTCCCGCCACCGAGCGCAACAGACGCTCTCCGCACCCTACCATCTTCATGAAAGCCATCAGCGACATCAGGCGCATAGTCGTTTGCGTCCCATGTCTAAGGAGCTTCGCTCATCGGTTGTAGTCGTATATGGAAGAACTGCTACTTTTGCTTAGGCTTCCTGGCGGCGGCGCGGCTTCTTCTATAATGATTGCTGCGTTTTTTAGATGCGAGGCAGCTTTTACTCGGGGCTGTGTCCATCCTTCCATTGGCGACCGTCCACTCATCTCCCACTAAATGAAACCATGCGTGCTGGCACGCGCTAGAGCGTTCGGTCCTGTGTGAGGGGCTGGATAAGACTCTGTGGCCTCTCCCCCTTAGACTCTCTCAGCAATCGCGTGATGGTGTCGAGGAACGAGATTCTGCAGACGCGCAATGAACCCGCGTGGCCTGCTCCAACAAGAGTTCGGGACGAGTAACAGCAACAGCAACTACGGTGTATTCGTGGTATGCTCCACACGGAAGGACGCGTTAACATCGGGCAAGATGCCCGTGATGAACGGAACTTTAAGTCGACCCATGCGCTGCTTCGCATCCCCGCATGGTCCCCTTTAGTGGGAGAAGGTATATTTTTTGCACTTTCGTTGTGTATCCACTTATGCCTTCTGTTTAAGCATCGGGACGATGCAATTTTAGAGGGAGCAATGCCACAGGCGCTCCTTTCATTCTATATTTTATGGTACCGCTCTCTTACACGTGTTACTACTGCCTTGTGTAAACCACGCCAGAATGTCTGGGACCGTTCCTGATTGTTGTAAGATTGTCTTTTAGGCTTGAGCGCGGAAACGCGAACAGCAGAGTCTGTTCTGGAACGAGCGCGGCTACTGGTGATAACGCTGGAATGTTCGATGACAGATCTATAAATGCCGACGCGCCTTACCGCAAATCAGGTTACCGACGGCCGGCGCCCTGTTCGCTGCCCTCAGTGTACAGGGTAAATTGATTGTGCTTTGCATTTTAATTTTAAAGGGCAGAGGTTCGCCCAAATAAAGTTTAGTCCTGAACAACCTGACTACTGTCTTCGTGCAGGTCACCACCCCGTGACAACATGATGAAAACTCTGGTCACACACGTCAACCTATGTAAACAATGCAGCGATAACCCAGCGCTGACCCACGTCGACAGCGCAAAGGTGGTTATAGGATATGTCGTAGCTTTCCTACAAATCACTGGACTGCATGCACGTCTTTAGTTTCCCCGATGTCAGTGGTCTATATTCTCACCTCCCCAACCTACCATCGTCATTCCTTATTCGTTTGCTTCCCGATTCTCTTCCCCAGTATAGAGTAGCAGGCCAGAGTAAACTGTCGCTCAGGCCGACAGCTCTGCCCTTTACACAATCTCTCTCCTCGTCCAGTAAAGCCTAATTCTTTGCCGAAATACGTGCAAAGAAGCTCATCTGTTAACAGTCTGAGGAATGATTTCGTTTTATGTATTATCTCTGCATTGGTGTTGCGTGATTGGCTAGGTGTAGAAGGGCACAATGAATTAAATTTTAAGTATTAGGCAAATGTGTGGCACTCGCTCAATTCCTGAACGCCTGTTGCTAGTTCGTATTGCTCCCGGAATATGCATAGTTTTCAAGTCGGCATCAACCGGCATCCAAGCGCACCCTCCCGCAGTCACAGGCACGCCGTGAACAGGCGAGGTTATTGAACGCGCGTTTTATAAACGAAATTCACCCATAAATGCAGGTAAACATACGGAAGTGCTAGCGGCCGTTACAGTCTTACACGCCGAAGGAAATTCCGCAGCCACAGACTCCCAACGTGTGTGTCCGCTGCCCGCGTTGACTATGCATGTCTTATACTAGTTACATGTACAAGGGTGGTCAAAAGTTGCCAGGCCGCAACGCCCGGCCGCGGAGCAGCGGCTCGCTACTATCGGGGCGCTGCCATCGCAATCACGCCTGGGCGCACGCTGGCCTCCAGCGTGTGTGTGGAAGGGGGGGGGGTGTATCCCTCTCTCTCTTTGTTGCTCTCCTTCATAAGGAACCTAGGTATAAACTACTACTGTGCAGCGCTGCTTATTCCACTAAGAAGTTCCAACTAGCCCCAACACAAGCTCTTCTGTATACATTTCGGGCTCCGACCAAGCTCGTATGCAGCGAAATGGCCTGCGAAGACGGCTGATAGAACCACCGCAGTGCCAATGGAAAGTTAAACGCAAGATATTGTTTTCCAGGAAGCCGAAAACTACGGTAATGTATATGGTGCCTAGCTAAATATGCCCGCAATCATAATATGTGCCAGTTTTCCGGAAGACTGCCGCCTCGCTACACGCTGCACAGTAGTAAAACATCGACGAGCGGACAATGGGGGAACATGACGCACCAAGTTTATACGTCGCTTTCTTATCAAGGAGAGCAAGAAATGGAGAGGGGTGCCCCTCCCCCTTCACGCACACGCTCGACGCCAGTGTGCGCCAAGGCGTGATTGCGATGAGAGCGCCCCGATGGCAGCGAGCTGCTGCTCCTCAGCCGGGCGTTGCGGCCTGGGAACTTTTGACCACCCCTGTACGTCTCGTACGGACCACGTATAGTAAAGGTGGGAACGGGAGCGGCTTTGAGCTCATATACCCAGGCAGCGCACGCAGTGCAAGCTGTCTAAATTGTAGTATTCGTTACCGCGCCTAGCGCATCCGTCTACTAGCGTACAATGGAAGCCACCGTACGCAGTGGAAGTGTCGAATTAAATGTTGGATTTAAATACTTCTCGTGAATTAACAAAAGCCATTACACTCGATACGTTTTGGTGTTCACAAGAGTTCACCTTGTTTCACGCGTGGGTGTAGGTTGTACCCCGAAGATCACTGTATGTCGCGGACAGATGCAGAGCTGGAAGGAGAGATCCTAATGTCATGACCCTTGCCTTAAATATCAAATATGTGGCGTCCAAGGAGAACGGCTATCCGTTTCTCCCACATATTGACCGCCTGACCCTAGGAAAAAGTTCGGCAGATCCAACGCGTTGTGGGAATCGGTTTCATGCGAAGCAGTCAGCGAGTACCTCTATGCTGTATTTTATGGCTTTGAGCCAAACGTTACGAGGTGGATCGACCTGACTTTGTAAGTGTAGTAGCTGTGTGCGCATCATAGGGTTAAAAGGCACGCCCACAACACTGGCGTTTAAAGGGTAACTTATGGTGTGACGTAATATCAGTCCCCACGTTAGAGTACATACATCAGTATTATCGAAACAAAGTGCACTTTATGCTGCAATCACGAGAATAGTATACGTAGCTTTCTTTAATGTATTCATCCGGGGTCAAGCAATGCGTCAATGAATGAGTGAAACAACGTTTATTCCACTTTCAAATGCGCCGAAGGCACTGCGGTCGAAGGTGGCGGGGGGGGGGTATTAGAGTAGAAGGAAGTGGTAGAGCTGCCTCTGCTTTATTAAAGGACGTTCTGGAGGCAGCTAAGTGGGGGCTGCTTGAATCCGGTGGTTGTCTTGGGGCCGATCGCCGGCCGGTGGTGCCGCGGGGTCCTGGAGGAAGGCGGAGTGCTTGCCAGAGCTCGATGGCCCGATCCAGAAGCGTGGGATCCGGACAGGCCTATGTCCGGAGAGATGGAGGCCGCGGTGCCCGCTTTATGGCGACCAGGGCACGAACCCTAGGTGGGTTGTAGAGGGGGCACTCCCGACACATGTGGTTGAGGTCAGAACGGCAGTTGCATGTGGAGCAGAAGCCGGTTACGGGTGGTGATGTGCGCCCCTGTGAAATCGGTTAAGCAAGGAAGGAGTAAGGAGTGTTCCTGCCTGAATTCTCCGAAGAAGCAAAGGCTCTCGTCGTGTAAATACCTTCGACGGAAGCGACGTTATCGAGAGTGTATAGGCCACTGCTGTGAAGGAAGGGGCACGACGTCGTTTAGTCATACGCTTTTCCGCGATCGGATCTGCTAGCTCGGGTGCTGTAGCTATAAGAGGAAATTGAGTATTAGAAGCTCTGGCTAGCACCATAGAGAGATGAGCGCGCGCTAATTTATGAGCCTTCTCGTTTGCGGGGATACCACAATGCGCGGGCACCCAGAGGATGGTGACGTTGTGACCGCATTCGTGGACTAGGCGCGCCTGGTGCCGGATCTTCTGCAGTGCAGGGTTTGTATAAAGAACGTTAGCACAAGCCCAATGGGCAGCCTCGGAGTCTGTGTACACACGGTGGTGAACGGAGTCAATTTCAGATGCAGTTTCGAGGGCCCACTCCAAATAATCTAGGATGGACACTAATGCTTCAATATCGCTTCCTGAATCATAGGAATACAAATGTAATGTTTATTATACTGCTACAAAAGCGGGGCCTACACTGGAACCACAGACGTTAATCTGATATGACGCCTGTATTGTAGGAGTACATATGTAGTGTTTATTGCTTTGTTATAAAAATTGATAGCCAGCACCACAACCACAATGGACATTGCACCGGCATCACGTCTGCATAGGCTGTTTCCAACCAGTTAATAGAACTGGCATGGCTTTGTGGTAAAATACCTGATTGAAATTACTAATGTAAATTACCACCTGAAAATGGCCTCCCTGTTCGTGCCTGTGTGCAGAGACAATTTTCATTCCACAACTCATGATATTTCACGTAATAGTTGATTCGATCACTCAAAGGAGTGCCAACATGTACGTAAAGCGTATGCTATGACTACACGGTCTCAACTCGTTCATTATAGTTTACGAAAGCTTGAAAATAGTACATACACCTTAAACATGCCTATGTGGTATATCTACGAAGCGCCAACTCCAACACGAAGCCGTCCCGAAACAATATGACATGACCATAGCTGCAATATGCGCGTTTTACAGCAGGTCTCTTATAGTCGACGTTTGCCGTGTATCGCAGATACAAAAATTGTCATCATAACCGGCACGCACTCTCTTCGCCATCTTCTTCAAAGCCCCCCTCGTCTTCCATTTGTGCTTCACTCCCAGAAGAGGTGCGTCGATTTGCCGGCGAGGGATGCAATGACTCTAGAGTCAAAGAAAGAGAGAGAGAGAAAAAAAAAAATTGGCCGCGTACCTGCGTGCTTCACTGCAAATGTCGTCTAAAGACGACAGAAGAGGCGCTGCGTGAGATATGAACGCCATCTGGCAATACGTCGGGAAACGTGAATGCTGTGTTGCGGGCTGGTAGTCCCGGCGCAGCAGCAGGCGAAGACCGGCGGTGACCGACGCGATCGGCGGGGACGCCAGCCAGCCCAAACACGCGGTTGGGCGCGAAGCGCCGAAGCAGAAGAAAAGTCCGCACTCAACGAGTACTCTCCACACACTCTTTTATATTCACGTCATCTGGGTAAAGCAGGAACGCCAGAGCGGCGCCCCATGGCACTCGTACAGTGCAATACTGAACCGAAACACAACAATGAGCTCGTGCAAATGGCACGGAGGAAGCCAAGTTTCGGCGCAGTCGCATTTTCAGCGCAGCTTAAGAAACTAGGGTCTCTAGAATTACGTATCTCTGTATTTTCTATTAAAGGAACACACCACGTAATACTTACCTAGTGATGTTGCGCCGCAGATACGCGTAATGTTTGCTTTTTGATCAACAATGTACACAAGTATGAACCTAGTCAGCCGTTCACGATGGCTGGCCCTTGGGCAAGTGGTTCAACTTTGGCCGTGTGGCTGAATCGAGGGACGTGCCGACAAACAGAAAGACAGACAGAAGGACAGACAGAGAGACAGACCAAAATTTCTGCGTTTAAGTTCCCCAAGAAAGACTATCGTCTTTAAAAGAGACAGAAAGACAGAGGAAGATAAGTTCTTAGCTAAAAATTTTCTTGGCGAGGCGGGACTCCAACCCGACTGTATAGCATCCAAAGGCGAGCGTCGTAACAGCATGGCTATTCAGGCACGCTCGCAGAATATAGCATGGGCTTGTATAGTATAGTATAGCAAGGGAAGGGAAGTGAGAGAGAGGTGGAAGAAAAGTGGAGGGGAGAACGAGCACACAGACTAAGGAAGAAATAGAAGGAAAGAGAAACAGATATATAGGTGGAAAGAAAGTTAAGAAAGAATAAAAAAGTTAGAAGGCGAGATGAAGGCTACAAAATGAGAAAGAAGCAGGAGGAAAAGAAGAAAGAGAAGAAGAGGCAATAAGAGAGAAAGAGAGATACATTGAGAGACACGTCTAGAATGACACACACCCAAAAAATATGGAAAAATATTAATTGTTGGGGTCCGAAAACCACGATATGTTTATGAGAGACGCCGTAGTGGAGGGTTCCGGGAATATTGACCACTTGGGGTTCCTTATGGCGTACCTAAATCTAAGTACACGGGCCTCTGGCATTTGCGCCTCCACCGAAAATGCGGCCGCCGTGGCCGGGATTCGATACCGCGACCTGTGGGTCTGCAGTCGAGCACCTTAACCACTAGACCACCGCGGCGGGTGTATGGAAAAACAAAATATATAATAGAGCAAGCATTTACATTTATAGTATATATAGTGTAGGAAGACATGGGTAAGAGGGAGATGAGAGAGTAAACACCTAGCCAAGCCAGGACCAGCTAGGTTCCCAGCAGCCCTGCTGTGATCTAGCCTTGCGCAACTTAGTGCAAGCTGCGCAATTTTTTTTCCAGAGAGGACTAGAAATTTCGAAACGGACGCGAAGAGACCGGCGCGACTCAGGGAGAGCGAGCTGCGGACACCGAATGGGAGCCACACGATGTATATATGATGTATACGGTGGCGCATTGTACGCGACACCCAATCTAAACACACCGCACTGAAGTAGCGGTGTTTCGCAAACACGCTTCGCGAAATCTACGGAGTGAAGTTAGTCATTTCTCTTATTCTCTTGTTTTCCGAGGTTACCCATTGAAACGGGTCAAGAGGAAATATACAGAGAGTGCAGATACAGCCATTCTCTTCCAGCTCTTTTTTGTATTTTGTGTATTATCAAACGCTTTAGAACTGTCGTGAAATGCAAAACTGGAATTTCAATAGCGTTCCATTTTATTACGTGAGATGGTTGTAAAATCAAGCAAAGCGAGTCTTACGTGATATATTTTCCTAAGTTTGTGCTAATTAGCGCGAAATTTTATTTGCTTCCATATAGATGCAGATCGCTGATGCAATTATATATCCTAGCGGTTTGAACCTTCTACATGTCACGGATATCGGACGGTAGTTTTTCGGTGAGTAGTTGTTACACGGCTTGAATAAGCGTACGAGCTTAGCTCTCTCTCAGTCTGAAAAATCTACTTAAATATGTCCACTTCAGTACTTCCTTTACACAAATACGTGTTTGTATGCTTATTTAATATGACATGCAGCTAGGTACTTCAGTTGATCATTTTATTGGAATTGTGTTTGTGAACACTTCGCCCCTTGTGTTTGGCATCAAGGAGTTCACTTGTGCTTGCAGGATACCATCGAGGAGCGCAGGAATTGTCTGCTCGTCAGCAATGCAAAGTATTTGTAGCGATATCCAGATCCGCTGTCCCCCTTCTTGACGCGTAATTCATAGTTATGACCTAAAAGAAATGTTGGGAGTTTATTTATCTTCGACGTGTAACTATTTCAAAGTGTATCTTTTACATAGAGCCGGATCAACTAAAAATATGCGCCGTATTTACAGTCATCCAAGGGAACACAACACGTCACTTGCACTCTTGAATTTGAGCCTTCCCGAAGATGTCGCCCTGAGGCCCAGTGCCCACGTATATAAACTCAAGTTGCTTTCGCTAGCTCCTTGGACTAGTTGCCAAAACAGAGGAATATATATTGAGCATAGCAGGAATTGAACCTTCTGCATAGTCAGTTTGTCTTGACTTATCCTCTATGGGCAGCGTATTACTAACCGATCACTTTGGCGATGACACGACACTGTTCGACTGGCCGTTTGAAGTGCTGCTTACCAAGACCAACACTAAAAGTATTATTGTGCTTTGCTCGAAATGGGCACAACCAAAAAACGACAGGTCTGCGCGGAGTCTGCAGCACAGTCACAGCGAAAGCTGGAAGCGCGGCCTTTTTAGAGCCCGGTATAAACTCTCTTCGGGTACCAGATACAGATCTCTATGGTATTATGTGCTCTTTGTTGATGCTTCATGTGGCTTATGACGATGAAGAATTACGGTTAACCTTTTTGCAGTGAATGGGAAGCATTAAACCACACACACTTTACGCAATTACCATTTTATGACGCCTCTTTGTTATTTTATACTTCTGCCAGCCTACATTACACAAGGTAACGCGATTCCTTGCCCGACATGAGGGTGTTCTCGCAAATGAATTTCAAGCATCAGTTTTCTCTGTGGTAGAATATTCGACTGCCACGCAGAGGGCCTGGGCTTAATCCCATCTGATCCGGGATATTTTTTTATTTCATTGTACTTATTTTACGCAATAATGGTTACGGACACCGTCGGCGGCAGCTGGGGACAGCTATCCCACTGCCGTTTTTATCTGTTAACAGCTTTCGATGTAAAAAGTTGTGTGTGCATTTTAATGGACAATTTGGTTCTTCGTGTGTAAAAACGGGACGTGATTGGCTGCAGAAGAATAAATTTTGAATTACACGCTAATTACGATTAATTAGGGAAACTCGCAAAAACAACAAATTATTTTCCTTTCTTGGAGAGCAATATCGAGCGCTTTGGAATCATGTGTGAAGTTCTCACATTTGCAGACACGCTTGAAGGAGATGTAAAGTGGTGCGACTACACATCCTGTCACTTCACCAATTGTAGGACCGCCGTCAAAACCGGAGGCACGGTTCTTTTTTTTTGTTTACTTGGTGCGGCCAACTTGGGGGGCCACGCCGGTAGGGGTGCTTCGAAGTGCCTGTGTGTTGCCACGAAATGTATTTAGACTCCGGAGATGGGTGAGCCCATCGGGTTCCTTGTCGCGCCCGGGACAAAGGAGCCCGGTCCCACTCGCGGGCGGCGGCAGGAAGGGTTGGAAACGCTGTCGTAATGACCTCCCTGATTGCTCAGCGATGATTTTCGGCGGCGCATGAGTGGGCCGCCTCCGGGCCCGCCGTTTGCCGTTCGCGCGCTTCGCGGGCGCCACCAGGGAGGTAGTGGACCAAGCGGCCTGCTTTTTGTGCATCGCGCGGCCGCCGGAGGCATCGTCATGTGTGGCGTGCATCAGGTGTCTCTAAGAGCGGACAGGCCCTTGACGCTCGAATGCGTGAACGACGAGGAGCGGGCCCACGTCGTGGGGCATCGGACGCTCGGTCGGCACCTTTGACGATTGTTTGTGCGCTGGCCTTCCTTCGGCGTGGCATCCATTTCCGCACTTTGCTTTACAGTCTGGTTCGGCAAAATTGTGGGAGCGGGAGCAGGAAAACGAGATTATAAGTGGTGCCACGTGCGACGTTTTGCGCGGAGGGGGAAGCAGCGAAGTGGCCCGAGGGTGGTCGGGGCACCCACAAGACAGGCGGTCTGCCGTACCTTCAGCAGGGTGTTTGACATGCCACCAGGGACGTTATCCTTAACGACGTCTTTCTTTTCTTTTCTTATCACTGCGCGCGTACACTTAGGTATAGACACGAGTAGCGTCAGCTGAGCCTGCCCTGGCCACAACAACTTTAGTTTACTTTGTTTTTTTTTTTTGCCTCTTGCTTGTGTGTTGCTTGGGGCGAGGAGCATGAGCCCGCATAGGTGTAGGAGGTGGTGACCTTGTCGCGAGTTTGTTGATTCACTGCATGCACCGCCCAATTACAGGGCAAACAGGCGGCTATTCGCCGGCAGTATTGTAAAGGCGGAGCATCAGGGTAATAAAAAGCGGCCCCGGTGTTCCGTCTGACGTTCTGCACCGGGCTTAATGTGTTAGGCACCGTCGTCTCTGCCGAATCTCGTAAGGTCGCCCTACAGACGGTTCATTTCCAGTGTTTGTTTTTAATAATTTCTTTGTAACATTTATGCCTGTAATTCTTCTGTAAGTCTGTAAATATAAATTGTCTTGATTTTTCCTCTAAACTTCTCCAGCGTATCTCATTCTTCAAGCGACCAGCGAATCCAACGTTCATTCCTCCCACTTCGTTTATAACACCTCGGGTGGTGCGTCTCGGGCGCCGAGTGTGGAGCGTTGTTTTCTATCTTCGAACTTAATTTCCCCTCCCACTTCGTGTATATCATCTCGGGTGGCGCGTGTGGAGTGTGGTTTCTCATCATCAAAAGAACCTGAACTTTACTCCAATGCTCTCATATGTACCGTCAAGCACGATGCTTATGATTCCCTCATGCAATCTGGTTGTGCATCGCCATTTAAGCTGCCCTGTCTACGATCCCTTGTGTCCGCTTGCTCGAACGGCACGCGTATATTCTGAGAGCAGGGGCATGTTCAACGCATACTCATCTATAGACTGGATTACTCCATTAGGACGCCTCGCTCTGTGTCGTGTATTTGAAATATTCTCTGAGTGTCTAGCGAACATCACTGATGCGCTTTTCGTAACTCCAGAAAAGAAATACCAGCCTCTAATGGAAATTGTAACCATCTTTATGAGTGCAATAAGAAGGAAGCCGCTCCCCGGATAGTTATAGCGCTTGAGAAGTTGCCTTCCGGAAATCGCAAACTAAAAAATAATGACAGCCTTGCGCAAGTGGTACCAAGCCAGAAAGAAGAGCGCCGCTCGGCGGCCTTCCCTGTTTTCTTTATTTATTTATATCTTTCTTGTTTATCATTTTCTCTCTTTCTTTTATCTATTTCTTGTACCGGTTTCGTTCCATGCATTTCTTTCTATTTCTGTTCCTCACCCTTTCTTTATTTCCTTTCTTCCCTTTCTTTCCGTCTATTTTTCTATCTCTCTACAAATAATTATATATACATTCATAAGAAATTTTATTACCGGTGATAGGTTTTTAGGCAAATGCCCATGCTGGTCAAATATGAGTACATTTGATGACTACGAATAGGTTGTACCGAAGGTACCAAGCAGGTTTGCACTGACAACACTTTCTATCAAGGCTTTGTTAAAATATTGCATCTTGCTTGAATAACTCTTACTGTATTGCCGTCGTGTGTTGTACATATGAGGAAAGTTCCGACGTTTCGATCATTTAATAACAAGCAAGGTGTTTCGGTGTTCGCGGGATGTGCTCTCGGTGGGGCCGTTCCAGATGCTGATGAGCTCTAAAGTGGTTACCTCCCGACAATAACGTCCCAGAACAAGAAGGGAAATCTGGGATAGTTGTTTATAGTTCATTTTCGATCAGCTTACAACGCAAAAAAGACGAGGACGCAGACCCAGGATGTGACGACACGAGCGCTGACTCTCAATTAAGGCTTATTGGAAGGAAGGGCGCGAATAAATACATACAGAGGTCAACCGGCTATTAACCGTTCAACTCCGCGTGTGCATCAGAGTCATCCCGGTGATAATCAAATTACTCAGCTATAGCCCTACAGGAGTCGGGAAAGGCAGCAAAACTTTCGGGATATCAAGCGTTTTCCAGTGACAAGGGGGATAAATCTCGCGTCACAACGCTGATTAAGCGGAACATTGCGGCGATTGAGCACGAAGTCAACTCGAGAGAAATTGAGGCAGTACTCTTAGAAATTCTTACGGGCCGGAACGATGAACCGAGCGTATTCCTCTTAAATATGTACAGTACACCGCGGCAGAGAAAGGTGAGATTCAGGGCCCTGTTTCGCGAAGCGATTGAGGCAGCCGGGACGAACCCCTTGTTAATAGTGGGTGATTTTAATGCAGCGCACCCGGAATGGCGCTACGCTAAACAGGATCCAAAAGGCAGGCAGCTATTGGAGGACGCGCACGAGCTCGGCCTCACCCTACACACTGACCCTAGTAGTCCGTCAAGGGTGGGTAACAGCGTGTGCGCCGACACCTCCCTTGACCTGACCTTCTCCAAGAATGTGACAGATCTGAAATTGACAAATTCGGAGTGCAATTTCGGTAGTGATCATTTCATTTTGGCCTTGATTCTTAAAAAGGGGGTGAAGACACGTCGTGCGCGTCAACCTAGGATCACGGACTGGGAGTTATTCAGAGATAAGAGAGATCAATCTGCCACAGATAAGATCTAAAACATAGAGAAGTGGACAAAGACCCTCGCGCGTCACGTTGAAGAGGCAACTAAGACGCTTGACGGAGACGATGCCCCTGAAATAGCCTATAGCAAACTCCTTCACATGTGGGAGGCAAAACCTTGTATCCTAAGGCGAAACCTAAGGCGAAACCTTAGCGAAGCTCAGAGAAGAAAAAAGACGGGTTACTGTATTTTCTTGTTACTAGAGATGTCCTTTACGCAGTAGCCACCACGTTCTGGAAACACAATTTTTGACATTTTTTGCTTTTGTTCTAATAAAAATGATGCAACATGTTTTTTTCATAATATCATTCTGCAGTCCTTTGAGAACATTTTAGGTGACTTTGAACAAAATTGAGATTGGTTTTTTTTTTATTATAGATTTTTGAATCAAGGAGCACTGTTGTCTTTTTGGTGTTTCGAGCACAAAAATTTATTACTTCGAAAACTATTAGAGAAATAAAACTGCAGGGGTTCATTATTTACATAAAGGCCTATTTATACTGCAAACATGAACAAGCTAAGATGTTCACAGAATTAGCCATAGCGTCCCAAATATGACTGATTTTCAAAAACGCAGCGTTTTTCGTGAATTTTAAAAAATACATAATTTCCTCAGAATTCCATCAAATGATAAGAGCTATTTCCTCTTTACTTCTACTTTCACTAAAAAGAAAGATATTTGTAATATATAGCTTCAGTAGCTGCCAGCACGGTTCCGAATTTACGAAAACGCACTCTTCGTAAAATGGTCGTCGTCAACCGGCGACGCTTCCAGAATTTTCCTGTGTTGAAAAAAATTTTTATGTGAAAACGAACTGCGATTTCGTGCTGTGCAGTCATATGCGCACAACATACAAAATTATCAGGAAAATTGGAAACATCAAGTATACACCGTTTTTTTATCTTTCGTGGAATCGACCACATGCAGATGCATACAACAAAGCTAGACGTTTACGCATCGCTTAGACAGCTGCCAAAGAACATTGAGCACTAATTTGTGCTTGTCGCAATGATGCCGGTAATCAAAGCCACTAAAACATTTTCGATATGCCCTTATCCTACATTTCCCCCTCTCATTTCCACGCATATATGACTTGCACATGTGGTGCAGTTCTAATACACCTTGCACAACAATACATATAGCAGCGATAGTTGCAACTATATTTGAGAAATTGCACCGTTCGTCTTCGCCTTCCCAATTCCCCTGCTTTTATCATGTACAACCCGCTAGATGTAGAGTACCTCCAGGGAAAGTTTTTCCTTCTGTAATAGATTTTTCCTAAATGGTACAGCAATAATGCCTGCGTTCTGGAAGTAGTACCATCAATAAATGTTTTACCACTCGCTCAGTGGCGGAACAAATATTTTATTCTGCCCAAAACAGCCATAAATAAATGTGTATTTGTTTCGATATCATACTTCAGGTAAAATGTAGCAATCTTAATATCACCTTAAGACAGGCACTACTACTCGACACATGAAAATCGGTCAGATCGCCGACGAGCTTACACAGCTTAAACTTTTCTTGTTACATCATACGTTAGAAAGGGTTATTGCACTCAATAATGTGAAGTAGTGTGGGATTTACCACCAGAAGCATTCTATATCTAGCAATATGACTGCGTCGTTACATCACAGACATCCTGTTTTGATGCTAATTGTTGCTCGGAAGGTGCTGTCCATTAAGCGGGTTCGACATGCCCGATAAAACAGTTGATATCTCCCGCCTGGAAATGAAACATGCAGGGGCCCTTCTCATTTCAGGAAGATGGGGGTAAATGAAGCTTGGCGTGCGCGTGTCTGTCCCACTACTTTTCTCTCCTTCTTTCTTCCTTTCCATCGCATTGCGCAGCGCTCCCTCCAACCTTTTTCCTTCCTTCCGGCCTCGAATTGGACATTCATGCTTGGGCTTAACAGCTCAACGCTGCGGTTGCTACAGGAAATAACGAAGGTCATGCGAAGAACCCAGGCAACAATGATATGCGACAACAAGAAATAACCAGTGACCTTGGTCAAAGATCAGATTGCCACATCAGAAACGGCCGATTGCCGAAAAGCCCGTGATGTAGAGAGCATTAGTTATTGAATAACAGCGCACACAAATACGCATGTGATCGGCGCACGTTTGAGGGCCGCATTTCTGTACAGTCGCCCGCGCCGGGCTCTTGGTGCACGACGTTGCTGCCACCGTCGTCTGTAACTGATCATTTATGAAATTCGGGCGGCGCGCAGAGGATAGCGCGGGAATGGTGCTGTAAAGACGTTGTTCTTGACGTATTGAGATACGTTCTTTGGCCGCTATGACAGGCTGCTGTGTGCCACTGTGTACTAGTTACCACGCGAAAGACCAGGGGGATGTTTCGCTTCCCTCGTAAAACTGAGGGAAGAAAAAAATGGGGAAGCACAAGTGAAAGGCGACCACTGGTATCCGACCGACAGCACTAAGATATGTGAGGTTAGTTGTTGACTTGCCGGCATGTGTCCGTGCATTTTTTATCGCTTACAGTGAGCATGGTGTTAAAGAAATATTGCTTGTCTCGCTATAGCTGCATCGCATAATCATCGCGTGAAGCTGCTTTTACAAAGATGTCTAGCTTTGCGTTAAGCCGTGCGGAGTAAATAGATGCATCGGCTACCTTGCCGATAAGCTTAGATAAGCTTGGCCAAGACAAGTTAATCATAGCTCATGCTAAATAAGCATAGTCAAAACAATCAATAGTAATATATACAAATCAATACTAATTGATACTTATTGATACGAATTTAGCCGCCGTATTAACCAGGGCAAGCTTAGGAAATGCCTCGTTGAGTCAGTATATCACAGCCTAGTTGAGTTTGGACAAGCCAATTTAACGCTAGTCGATAACAATCTATACATATAGATACCTATCAAGTGGCATAAGGCAAGATTAGTGAAGATTATGTCGGATCACGCTAATCCGGTCCAAGATCAGATGGCATAGCCATGAGGTAGATTAGACCCGACTGGGTTATGTTCTTTCGGATTAAGCATGACTAAATAAATCCGGGTTAAGCTGATCCTGAACAAGTCAATGTTGAGTGAATTGAGAATGACTAGCCAGCTGGATGAGAGTATGGCCAAAATAAGGCAATGTGGACTAAGCCGGATGAAGCTAATCCACATTAAGATTATCACAATCAAGTGAATTTGGAGTGAGTTGAGATTGTCCCACCATATTTCTTTTTACCTTAGGGTATTAGTGTTTGTCTGGTCTTATTGTTCAGGCACGAATACTTATTTTTTGCAACACGCCCCAATATAAAAGGGATCGACCAGCTTTCAATTCCTGCCTAGGCTGCACATGAAGAGCTATGCTAGTGGGTACTCATAACAAATTGCTACAAGCTGAACTGCCAAAAAGAGCATTAGAAAGCTACTAAGCCATGCAACAGCACAAACATATGAATCGAAATTATTTTAAACCCATTTGGATTTCACAAAATGCTCTACAGCAACCAGGAATATCGCTCTATATATATATATATATATATATATATATATATATATATATATATATATATATATATATATATATATATATATGGCTTAGTAGCTTTCTAATGCCCTCTTTGGCAGTTCTGCTTGTAGCAGTTTGTTATGAGCATCCACTAGCATTGCTGTTCAAATGCAGCCTAGGCATGATTTGAAAGCTGGCCGACCCCCGAATATATATATATATATATATATATATATACACATTGTGTTCTGTTGGCCATATTTGATGTAGTGATTGTGATGCATACTGTATATTGCATGGCAGTTTGCACCGGTAGTGTGACATTAAAACTACGCCCCAAAAAATAGGCCGTGCAGGAAGACCCTCAAAGTAGCGGTGCAGAAAAACGCATCCAGACTGTAGCATGTCATAATAGAAGGGCACATGGAAATGCATCTATTCATAAAGTAATAAAAAAAAAGACCTAACGTTTATAACGATACTGTTGAATGCGTCAGAACAACGCGGACGTGCCCCACATACACGCGTCTATATTTTTTCTAGAGCGAAATCATTCCGGCTGAGTCACGTAACAGCACTTATAAAATACTCTTTCAGAAAATCACATAATTTACACTACATGTACTGTAATATAGCCTAACATCAGCATACCTCTTCTATGCAAGTCATGTGTCATAAAGAAGATGCCGCAACTGCCACCATTGGTAGTGAAGTATAGCTTCTCGTACGAGTAGTATGTGCCACCTGCAGGAATAATAAAACGTGAAAGGATTTTCTTGGAAAGCAATTAATTTATAAACTACTTCACCGTGCGCATATTGGTAGATACAAACAGT